>NC_036450.1:19874478-20114788 GCF_002775205.1 Xiphophorus maculatus | reverse complement strand
AAATAGAATAATAGCAGCTACAGTGTGTGAAGAGCATTACACTCACTGAGACTTGAGTCCTAGTGTCCATGAAAATGTGTCGTTCAAAACAATCAAATCGTGCGTAAATATTACACCACTAACAGAATTTACATGTACCGTCAATCCTTACATAAACACAGAGTTCTCCATTTTCTGTTGAGTATTTAAGCACAAGCGGGACAGCGGTTGCAATCGATTACCCAAGTTGCTTGATATGTTAACTGCGGTTTAGTTATGATGCAGTCTGACGGTGGGAGGTCTCTTGTCTAAAAAGGTCCGGAATATAATTTACATAAGGACGTAGTTGTCTTTAATACCAAGAACATAGGACAAAAACAGAAGAGATTTAATCTTGACCACGTGCCGACGATCGAACCCAGGTATTCTGAAGGAGAAGTGCAGACAAGCACCAGTGTGCTATTTTCCTTCAACTCGAGTGAAAGATTCAGATCCAACTACTTGGCACATCTCCTGTACATTAGCACCTGACAGGATCCTGTTGGCATTAAAGTGAAGTGCAGCACAAATGTCCTTGTATTAATGACTGGTGTGAGGGCTGAAATTATAGATAAAACGGAAAAAAAACTGGTGAAAAACAATAAGATTTGAAAATATAATAGCCCGAGAATTCCAAAACATCTAATTGTAACCCTCTTCATACAATGAGAACGTATCGTTGCCTCGGGGCTGGGGGGGTTGAGCGAGTGAGCATCGCTCCTTCACCCCGCCCCCCAAGACAGCGCTCCTTCCTCTGACGGGGGTGGGGCGCCGATTTATGTTTTCGCGTCCACCTGAAAAATGTGTGGTTGCGCAACTGTGTTTACCCTTATTAACTTCCTTAGAATTTCCACCCCTCCCACTTTCTTAAACGGGGTCTTTTGTGAAGTGCGCATGTTCCAAACGCAAGTTAACAGTGCTGAAAAAAATAATTAAAATATATTTCATTTTATTTTTATTACGAAATGAAATACATATTATTAAAAGTTAAAATAGCACAGCATATTGAAATAACCTATTAAATAAATAAATATATAAGAGATAAATCACGTTTCTGCCACTTCCGGAGCAGAAAACCGCTGCTCTCTGTCGTACTCAAAGGGAATAAGACACCTCTCAGGTTCTGCCCCGTGCCGTTTCCAGGTAAGGACCTGCTCCGATTAAACCCTAATTTACTAATCTACAAAGGAAATGTTTACTTGCAATTTCTGTGGCAATTTGGCTAAAACATTAAGACTTTATTTACTTCATTGTAAGCTACATCGAAATGAGCCGCGATGTTTATTTAAATGCGCTGCTGCTGGTTGCAAAGACACGTTCTTGCGTTATGAAGCGTTGAAGGCTCATTTTTATCGGAAACACAACACCTCTGGTCCTAGTAGCGTCGGAACGGTTGTTACCGACTTTAAATGCTCGTTGGCATTGTGTGACCACCAGTGTCAAACTACTAAGGCTCTAATAGCTCACTTGAAGCATCATATTGTGGAAGGGCGTGTTGTGAATTGTCCTTTCAGAGGATGCAAAAAAGTTTTTCATGTGAAGTCCTCGTTTACTGCCCACATTTCCCGGAAACACAGAGATCTTGCAGATAATATCCATGACTCATACAAATGTTCTGGTTCTCAGTCATTATCTGTTCACAATGATCCAGATAACATCGAGTCGCAAGGAAATGGGATTATTTTACAGACAGCTCCAAATGAAAGTGATAATGATATTACTGAGGATTTCAGTGATCTTTTTTTTAGAAATGTCTCTCTATTTTACTTGAAATTGCAAGGGCAGTTTCTATTACCAGCTTCAACCATCCAGAATATTGTTGAGGAGATACAAAATATACACGAGTTGGGCCAGACATACTGTTTGAGCAAACTTTGGTCACTGCTAAAAAATGAGACACCATTATCAGATGAAGACATCACCAACATTTGTGAGTCTGTCAAGGGATCTGATCTATTCTCTATATGCCATACTGGGCCGATGAGGACAGCACACTCAAGAGTGCAAACCTTCAAAAAAAACTTCAACTATGTTGAGCCTAAGAAAATATTTTTAGGAAGAGATGAAAACAGAACAGATAGGTTTGCCTACTATGTTCCTCTGAGGAAGACTTTGAAATGTTTGTTGGAGTCTGATCTGTGGAAGAAATCAAGGCAGCACACGTCTGAGTCTCCTTCAGACATTTTAAGTGACATTAATGATGGTCAGATATACAAATTCAACAACTTTTTTGTGGAGAATCCATCATGTCTCAAGCTAATACTGTACCAAGATGCATTTGAAGTGGTTAATCCTTTAGGCTCAGCAAAGACGAGACATAAGATATTAGCCGTGTATGTGTCTGTTGCCAACTTGCCACTTCATGTACGGTCTGACACAGACCACATGTCACTGGTTTTATTGTGCAAGGAAAAAGATTTCAAGGAATTTGGGCATTCTAAAGTTCTTTCTGAGTTACTAGAAGACCTGAGGCTGTTGGAGGAAAATGGGATTGTAATGGTTGATGAAACGGTAGTTAAAGGAACTGTATTTTGCATTGCTGGAGATAATCTAGGCTCACATTGCATTGGTGGGTTCTCTGAAAATTTCAGTCGCACACAGCATTTCTGCAGATACTGCTTAATAACCCGATCAGAATTTCAGGGTGAGGACCCAAATGTGTGTGGACCACTCCGCACTATTGAGAGGTACAACTCTGCTCTTGATGAACTCCAGACAGCTGAGGAACCGGACGTAGAAGGTGTAAAGTTCAGGTCAATATTTAATTCTTTGAAATACTTTCATGTCTGTCTTCCAGGTTTACCTCCTTGTCTAGGTCATGACCTCTTTGAGGGAA
This sequence comes from Xiphophorus maculatus, assembly GCF_002775205.1. Lineage (NCBI taxonomy): Eukaryota > Metazoa > Chordata > Actinopteri > Cyprinodontiformes > Poeciliidae > Xiphophorus > Xiphophorus maculatus. The sequence goes on along the minus strand of NC_036450.1, from coordinate 20,111,934 downwards.
TTGTATCTTATGACCTGGCATTGTACCTGAAATATTTAATTAAGAAAAAGGGATGGTTCACTTACTCCACTTTGAACAGGCGCATTAAACAGTTCAAATATTGTGACTCTGATGCCTCCTCGAAGCCGTGTGAAGTCACTTATAACGCAGCAAAGCTCTCAGGACAGGCTACGCAGAACTGGAACCTTCTAAGGCTGTTGCCCCTCATTATTGGCGACAAAGTACAAGATACAGCAGATGATGTGTGGCAGTTGACTCTCCAGCTGAAAGATACTGTAGAGTTGATATGTGCTCAGAAAATTTCTTTGGCTCAGATTGCATATCTTGACGTTGTTATTCAAGAGTATTTGGAGACAAGAAAAGCGCTTTTCCCACAATGTAATCTAAAACCAAAGCACCATTATTTACGCCACTATCCAGCTCTGATTATAAAATTTGGACCCTTGATTAGACTATGGACAATGCGTTTTGAAAGTAAGCACAGTTATTTCAAGAGGTGTGCTAGACATTTGAAGAATTTCAAAAATCTCTGCCTCACCCTCTCTGAAAGACATCAGATGTTGCAGGCTTATGTTTCAGCAGGCCAAAGCGGTCAGACTATCTTACAGATTAAGTCTGGTTCTCCTTTTTACTCAACATTATACAGTAAATCAATTCAAGATGCAGTTAGGCAGTTTGACTTCACTGAGACCAACACAAATGTCTCATTTGAAATACTCTACAAGGGAACGTCTTACAAAAAAGGCCAATTTCTTGTAACAGGGAGCATGGAGGCAGTGGAGTTTGGTGAACTACAGCTTATATTGATAAATAATGAAACTGTCCATGTTCTGGTCTCGGTGTATATAGCAGAATTCCTTCCCGAGTATCACATGTACTCTGTTAGGAAAGATGATGACAAGATGCAGTGTCTAAACATCTGTGACTTGATAGATTTCTATCCATTACCATCTTACATAAAGAATGGAAACAAAATGGTTCCACTGAAACACAGTGTGCTGTCACATTAAACCGGGGTTTTGAAAAGTTAAGTCCAGGACCCATTTGCAGCCTTTTGACTGTTTTTCTTTTCTTTTATCTTTTGCCAATGACGATAATCCCCTAATGAAACAGTTTTACTAATCCAGCATGACTGATGGAGTCTTTAGTTTTAATTAAGGCAAAATGAATGCAGAAAACATTAACTATTACCACAAAACATTGCCTACACATTTAAAAGTTTAAAGTATCAAAACTTTTTGCATTCTCTTGTGAGGACCACATGTATCCAGCAAGCCCTGCTGCACCCAGATTTACTTTGAATGAATTTATTCAATTTTGGAGACCTTTAAAATGTCCATAGTGGATCACTTTTTCTCAGTTGAGTAAGAAAAACTGATTAGTTTTTCTTTTTAGCCTCTTTTTTTCTATCACTTTTTTTCTTTGGCCCTTCACTTCTTTCAACTTCAATATTTTGCACCTTAGGACAGAAGGTTTGGACACCGCCATACTAATGATGTTTTGGAAGAAGTCTTAGGTTGTTATTTTTGTGTTAACTGGAGTTCTTTAACTGTTTTGTTCTCAGATATGGATGATGACTCCCGAAGCCTCACACGCAGGGTTATTTATGAGGGGTTGGCAGATCTCCCAGTCTCAACTCTACAGACTTTGGAGGACACACTAGAATCTTTGGGGGTGGAGACCAATGAAGATTTTCAGTATATTAATGAAAATGATCTGAGATCTGTACTAACACCAATTCAAGCAAGGAAGTTACTGAAAGCTTCGAAACAAACCAGTAGGTACATTATTACAGAGATATAGCAGCCTATCTTTACCTTTTGTTCATTACTATATACCTTTTATCATATAGCACAGACCAGTGGAATTTCCAGTGAGCCATCTCTGTCGTTGTCATCTCCTTCTACAACCAGCACATCGTCTGCCTCTTCATTTTCTATACATTCCACGCCAGTAGATTGGGTTGACACTTTTCAAATTCCTTGGAACAGGTTTCCAGAGAACTTGATTGAGTGTTTTGAGAATGAGGCAAGGCCGAAACCCCACCTTCGAAGAGAAATGATTCGGATTGTTGTTGCTTCAATGATGGAGGTGTGTGCTTCTCCTCGCAAGCAAGAAACCACAGAAGTGGCGAAAAAATTGATAGCAAAATATCCACTTTCACTCCAAGATATTATTGAAGGTGATATAGTGGGCCCAGGGTATTATTCACTCGTCAAGCAACTACAAAATCGTATAGAAAATTTGAGACGGGTTTCAAAACCAAAAATAAGGAAGCGTAAAAACATGTTAGATGAAGATGGCACAGTCCCACCAGAGCAAAATGCAGCTGTTCAGGACATTTACGGTTGTATAAAGTGGGACATGGAAGTCATGCCAATCCAGGAGACAGCAGAGACACAGAAAGAGAAAAAAGTCAAATTGAAAATGCTAAGTGAAGAAAATAACTTAAATTCGGACGAGATAAGAGATCTTATGCAGAGAACCTACTACACTCAAAGGAAAGAAATAAACCAGGGAAAAGACCTACAAATTATGGTGAAGGAGTGGCCCTTCCTGTTTCAGGAAATTGGTATGACGATCCACTTCCAGGAGCTTACTGGAGTAAATCTACTAGAGACTTTCCATAAAAATCTCGAAAAAAAGGGTAAAAGACTTCTGGACTACTTAAGGACTGTCTCGGCCCACAAAATTAAACGAGTTCTTCAAACTGTCCGAAACCTGGATATTCTGAGAGGACAGGTCCAGGGCTGCTCTAAAGAGTTGAAAGATCTTGTCCTCCTCCTTCTGTCTCATTTCAATGACAAAGAGGAAACCCTCTTCCACTATGTAGATGAGACATGCCTAGCAGGAGAAGTAAAAGTGGACAACTTGCCTGTCACACCATGCTTGATTGTATGTGGTAAGTAAATATGAATATTCACTGAGTAATTTTAAGAAAGAAATATTACACTGGTTAAAGTTTGTATAAGACTAATTGTTTTCTGGAATATTTTTTGTCAGGAACCTCCTGTTATACTTCCAAGAATTTTATGCTTGGCATTGACGGCAATGTTGTGAATGACCAAATACCAACCTTCACATCCGCTATATGTCTAATGTTAGCAAGTTACTTTTGCTTCAACATTCATTATCCGACTCATCTGGCCTCCACACTTGATTTCATTCAGAGGTAATATTCTTTTGTTTTCCTTCCCTCATTTAGATGAAGTCATATTTCATTACAGTGGTTGATTTTCATGTATTGAATAGGTGCTTCCTAAACATCAATCCAGACCGGGGGACAAAAGTTGAAACCAAGAAGAATAAGAAGAACGTGTCAGTGAACCCAAGGGTCCTTACCCTAATCTCTGAAATCGCAGATCATGAATGGAGAGGGACATATTAAAATGGACATAATAGTCCAGCAGAAATGTAAATTCTGATTTCTTACACACCACTTATAGAGCAGAATACAAATTTCACTGCAAGAATATGGTTTGCAATCTGGATGGATAGAATTTACATTTAGTTTTCATATTTCTTAGTTTTAGGATCTATTGAATTTATTTTAACAGGCTTGCTGTATGTTTTGCGGTAATTATAAATGCCTGAATATGTAGACAAGTTCAAGACAACAGCTACTTTTGTTTCCATCATTGTGAGAGGCTGTTCCTTTAGTTCAGTAAAATGAGAGAAGAGTGACTTGTATTATTTATTTTAAAATTGTAGATTCATTTAATTTAGATGCTCCATTAATATCTCAGCCAGGACTGCAACTAATGATTCTTTTGGCTATCAATAAATATGACAATCATTGAAACCCATACAAAATTGCACTGTAAGTCAGTAAATTTACGGTAAAAAATTGTAAAATGCCAGCAGTTACTGACCAGAATATTCACAGCATTATACTGCCGTAGAAAATACATGGCATTATCATAACTGAATAAACATATATCCTAAATAATTGTGACAGTCACGAATGTAGAAAATACAGAAATATAGTGTAAAAATATAAGTAATTGTAAAGTTCTTAAAAAATTGTAATATTGCCAGCAGTTAATTACCCTAAACTTAACAGTAGCAATCAGCCAAAATTACAAATTTTGCTGATGTTTAGATCTACAATGTAAAAGCGTAAACAAGACTGCAAAATAATTTTTTACAAAGAACAGAATGCTGGTGTGATATTTTGGTTTCTTTTTTAATAATGCCTTTAATACACCAAACTGAAATCTCAGCAGTAGACCAGGCATCGATCTGGCGATCCACCGATTGCAAAGCAAACTCCTACAGCCAACGCCACCATCATTTATGAGAGCATTTGATCATTAACATTAAGAGAACTGTATGTTAGCCCCTCTTGCTTGAATGAAGCTGAAGTTGGTTTCCAATTGCTGCTTCCAATTTGGGAAATGGCTAAAGGGCAATTCCACCTAATTTTTCACTGCAATCAGCATCTTTAATTTACTCTAGCTAAAAAACTACAACACCTAGACTCTTCAAATCTGGACTAGATTATTCTCAACTCATATCAGAATATTTAAAACCAAGTGTGGGATTTGTAAAACCTTTATCTGATTTGTGAAACTTCAATAAAGAACAATTCTAGTGTTATCCAAAATCATACAAGTTGTAAAGTCACCCATCATTGAAGTTTCACAAATCCCACACTTGGTTTTAAATATTGTGCTATTAGTAGAGAATAGTCTAGAGCAGGGGTCCCAAACTTTTTCCTGCGAGGGCCACATAGCTGTTCCTTTCTCTGCTCGGGGGCCGGTCTTAGTTTTTGGAGAAAGATACCTTAGAAACTTATTGTCGGCGGGGGGGGGGGGGGGGTTGTCTTGAACTGTCGACGAGGGGGGGGGGGGGTTGCTGACTACGACACATTCGCGGTCGCTTTTAGATAGATTTTTACCCAGAATGGAAATGGAAAAAACCGTGAGTGAAACGGTGACTGGGACTGACTAGTATATATTTGAGGGAAAGTTAGTTTAACATCTGCTCAAGAGCCCCCTGGTGGTTGAAGAGAAATCCACAAACCAGAAAATACAATATATGAAAAAATACACTGAATGCTCTCTGGTATGAGGAGGCGGGCCAGATCCGGCATTGCCAGACCAAATGACGCAGGCCGTAGTTTGGGGACCCCTGGTCTAGAGAGTTTTTCATTTTGTAATTGTGATAAATAGTAGGGTTTACAGTAAATGGAGACTGTTATTTGTCATGTAAACAAATAATTATCTAGTTTGCATTGCTGCTTGATCCTTCAGCATCAGCAGCAAGATTCTTTTAACTCTGTTCCTGTAGTGGTGTCCTGAACTCAACACAGTAAAGTCACTGTGCTAACTAAGGTTGCTAACTAGGGTGCTGAGAGCCCAGTAGGCCTGGTCCTTGTCAAGATGCTGCTACTGTCTTTGAAATCAAATTTCTGCTATTTTTGCACGTTCAGGAGGAGAAGGGCAACACATCACAGGTGAGTCCCTTTCACGGTTTCAACTGAAGTTAGCTAACTTTAACCAACTGACAAAGAAATGTGTAGTTTCTGAGCCATGCTGTTTATGTACATGCACTGCAGCTAGATATTTTTACTATATGGAACATTTAATCTTCACAGATGCAACACTTCCATTAATGTTTCTGTAGGAACGGCTGCATAGATTATATTTCTGGTCTACTTCAGACTACATGTGCTTAAAGTTATTGTTAATGGCAGAAGCAACTTTTTCCAAGTTTGGTTCAATAATTAATTTGAATTACTTTGAGTGTGAAATGTTCATGCATGCAAGTTAAATCTCTGAAGAACATGTTAGCTTTTGTTTCAATACTTTGGTAATACTTAGAAGTATAAAGCTTGGCATCAGAGATATTATTTAATATTTTCCTTTGACCTCTTGACTCTCACACCCAAAATACTTGCACTAAAGTCACTGGGTCCATGACAGTTGAAGGATTTGAAGATAAGAGAATTTAAATATTAATATTTTACAGCTTTTCTCAGTTTGGGTGCATCTCTCAGAACAGAATTGAAATTCTTAAAACTACCTGTTCAATCTTCAAATTACTGTGTCACTTCTGCACATCAAAAAAATTAGTTTTGCAAGTTTTGCTTTTGTACATCATGTAGCTGGTTATGTACACTTCTATGCTTTTATAATTGTAATTTGCTTTTATCGTCTTGATCAAAATATGTTAACCCTCCTGTTGTCCTCGGGTCAAAATGACCCGCCACTGTGTTAAACCCCCCCCCCCCCCAAACAATCCCCTAAATGTAATTTTTTTAACTTGAGATTTTAAGACTTTTCCTAGATTGGCCCAGACAATAGAAAAAGTTCAGTGTTGCTTTTATTCTCATTTCCATGTAAGCTGTACAAAAAAAGGTACAAAGATGGTCTTCAGGTCAAAATGACCCGTGAGGCAAATGGAGTTGAAATCAAGGTCACAGAGTTATTTACAAACCATAAAATGTTACAAAGTTTTAGTTGTGTCTCAGATCAATCAGTAGCAGAAGTGAGCAGAGAGTGGAAGGCCAATTTTCCGAGCCACAATGCCAGTCAAACTCTTTCACACCTACTCAAGACTGATGCGATTTGATGACCGTGAATCAAGACCAGCAAGACGTATGACAGACAAACTTGCAGCCATAAGAGAGGTATGGGACAAGTGGGTGGAGCGGTTGCCCTACCTCTACAATCCAGAGCCTGATGTAACAGTGGATGAGCAACTGGTTCCATTTAGAGGTAATCTGTTTTCATATTTGTAATAAAAGTGATTTTCACTATTGATTTCTTTGACTGTTTTCTGTGACACTGATACTAATCACTGATGCTAATGTCTTTTGTCCAAAGGTTGTTGTCCTTTCCGGCAGTATATGCCCAGCAAGCCAGCAAAATATGGGATCAAGTCATGGGTGGCTTCTGAATCAAGCTATGCTTGGAAAATGCAAGTCTATACTGGGAAGTCAACCAGTGGATGCCCAGAGAAGAACCAGGGGTTGCGAGTTGTGCTTGATGTGACAGAGGGACTGAGGGGTCACAATGTGACATGTGACAATTTCTTCAACTCTTATGAACTCGGACAGCAGCTCCTGAAGAGGAAGATCACCATGGTTGGTACAGTTCAAAAGAACAAGCCTGAGCTCCCACCTGCACTGCTTGGGTCAAAGGAGAGAGAGGTCTTCTCCTCAAAGTTTGCCTTCACACCCACCACCACTCTAGTTTCCTACCTCCCAAAGAAAAACAAGAATGTAGTTCTTCTGAGCACACTGCACAAAGACGGCGACATTAGTGACCGTGAGGACAGGAAGCCAATCATCATCCTGGAATAAAACCGAAACAAAGGAGGTGTGGACAACCTAGATAAGGTGATTGGAGCATATAGCTGCAGAAGAATGACTGCCCGCTGGCCCCTGGTCATCTTCCACAACATCATTGATGTGTCCTCCTACAATGCCTTTGTGATTTGGATAGAGATCAACCCAACCTGGATGTCTCATAAGCACAACAAGAAGAGGGTGTTCCTGGAGCAGCTAGGAAAGGCACTTGTAACTCCACTCATTGAAAGAAGGAAGCATGTCCCCCACACAGAAGCCTCAGCAGCAGTTGTGAAAGCTATTCAGAGTGCAGCAGCTCCTGATCAACCTGAGGATCCATCTACCACAGCCACTTCCTCAGCTAAGCCAAGTAAGAGGAAGAGATGTCAGTTCTGCCCTCAGACTGTAAAACACATACTGTGTGCTGCAGGTGTAAGAAATATATCTGCAAAGGCTGTGCACTTGCATACTGCCCTACATGTGCCAATTAGTTGAATGGGTTATGTTATTTTTCATATTTTTGTATTGTACATCCTCTTGTTCACTGGAGAAAAGTAAAAGAAAATTAGTCACTGTGATGAATAAAAATGCATTCGAAACTCATTTTGCACATTGTTTTTCTTAAGCTATAGAAATTCAAGTGGAGAGGGAAAAGTCAAGTATTCACACATTTTGTGGTGAGTGACAATATACAAGATAGAATTTGGTGTTTAAAATTCAATTAAGCTGCTTATATTGGGGGTTTATTGAAGACGGGTCATTTTGACCCGGAGGATAAAGGGTGTATACAGAAAATGAGGACAACAGGACAACAACGTGTCTGTGTTGAATTCTCAACTTCCAAAATAGCATCAGTTCATTGTGTAAGTCTTAACATGCATAAGTCTTAAAGTTGTCATAATGTGAATCATATATTAATTAATTTATATTCTATTATTTTCTAAATCTGTCCTGAATTGGTAAATTGCTCCCAAGTGAGTCCTGAGTTTCTCTAACAGGTCAGTGTATGAACCATTAGCTCAACCAACGATCAACCAGTTTTCTGAAACAGATTGGAGGTGCATCTTGTGAACCATCAGTTGGCAACATTATGCTCTATATAGTCAGAACACAACACAATGTTACATGTCTGAGAACTGATGAACAAGTATCTGGGCAGAGTGAACAGCCAGAGAGAAGAAGAGGAGTGAGGCTGAGGAGGAAATAGTTGGGAGGAAAGCAGAAGAAGAGTCAGAAGAGGCTGAGGACATCTGCCAGTTTCCATCAGTCCAACATCAGGACATGGCTGAGACCCACAACATGATGCTGATGGAGGTCCTCCCACCCTACTGTTCATTCCTTAACCCCACTGAGGAAAAAAGATTCCTCAGTGGAGTTAAGGAACAAAGTGACTATGGAAATTAAAATGTAATGTAATTTCTACAGCACTGTACAGTTTTCCTTGAGGAGATTGTCCTGTGGCTCCTTTTCTACTTTTTTTCTTCTCTGCATTTCTGTCTTTTTCTTTCTGAATCACCATGGCATGGTCCATGAATAAATTATAGCAAAAGCGTAAATCAGTGTTTCTCAATCCTGGTCTTCAGCGTCACCCTGTCCTGCAGGTTTAGGTATTTCCCTTCTGCCACACACCTGAATTGTATCTCTGGATGATTAACAAGCTTCTGCAGTACTTGATTGTCATCCAATCATTTGAATCAGCTGTTCTGGAGTAGAGGCACATCTAAAACATGCAGAGCAGGGGGGCGTTGAGGACCAGGGTTGAGAAACACTGGCGTAAATGATCCTTTTGTAGTCTCTTCTCATGACTAATCGATTTGACTGTCTTATCTGTACATAGAGAGACTATAACTTATTATTTTGAGTCACTGATATGTTAACAGACAGGATTTTAAGAGCTGAACTAAGGATTTTGAAAGCAAACAAATGCTATTTTTCCTGTTTCTACAAATTGTTTTGAGAAATGCGCTTACTGTTTTGTAAATGCCAACAATGACTCGAGAAATGCACCAAAAGTGACTGAGAAAAACTAACCTAGCATAAATTGTCTCAGCTGTATCAATTTGTTTGCCTGTATGAAAAGTGTTCACATTTACAGCTTTGTTTCTGCTAGCTTGCAGGAAATGTAACTTACATAAATGGTTGAAGACAACCTATTGGCCTTCATGAGACTCAGATAAATGGTGAGTATCTATTTCATAAATTGCCTAAAACAGTTATATTTGTTTTTATTTGTTTTTTGTTTGTGTATTTTGTCTGGTTGCAGACCAGAGGATCACACCTGTTGACAACAAACAAAGGTTTAACTACTGAATTTTCAGTCAGAAATGATCACACCACCTGGTTGAAGTACCTGTGTCCATATGCAAGTCAACAAAGGTGAAACAAACATTTAAGCGAATAAGATGTTCATGTAGTGCATCTTTCTAACTTTTTCTTTTTGTTTTCCAGCAGAGAGGAAACACCCGATTGACAACATGCGAGTCTCAATTTCAACCTGTGACTGGGAAGACTACAACCATCCTGAGCAACGTCTGATCTCAGCGACTTGTGACTCTCAACCCAGAACAAGAATCCTTTTATCACCATTTTGTCTTCTACAATATGTTATCTCTTATGTGGACACATACTGTTTGTTTTGTTTTTGTTTTCCAGATCTCAGTAATACCGTGAGGAAACTGGACATAAAATAGAATCAGTTCTTTTTTTAACTTGACTTTTTAAATAGAAATTGTTTCTTTAAGTGGATTACTCGTAATCTGTATTTTTGTTTAATTAGAAATTATTTTCTTTATAACTTTCTGTATAGAAATGCTTGACAGGTTACACTTCCTTGGTTGTTGTACTATAATTTGTATGGTAAAATTCTGGTAGGAACAGAGACCAGTAATTTACCATAAGTTTTTTTTGGGGGGGAGGGTTTACAATAAAATGTCAATATATCATACAGTCTGGATGTGTTTTTCACTCATGTAGATATTATGCCTCAGTCAGCATGACCGTATTTACTACGGCAAAACCACATTTTATTTTTTTTAAAATATTTTAGGAAGTACGGTATTTTACCGTATTTTAAAAATACGGTAAAATCCTGCATTTACAAAATACGGTAAAAAACTGGCAGCTGTGGTTGCCAGAATTTTACCGTATATTAAAAATACGGTAAAATCCTGCATTTACAAAATACGGTGAAACACTGGCAGCTGTGGTTGCCAGAATTTTACCGTATATTAAAAATACGGTAAAATCCTGCATTTACAAAATACGGTGACAAACTGGCAGCTGTGGTTGCCAGAATTTTACCGTATATTAAAAATACGGTAAAATCCTGCATTTACAAAATACGGTGACAAACTGGCAGCTGTGGTTGCCAGAATTTTACCGTATTTTAAAAATACGGTAAAATCCTGCATTTAGCAAATACGGTAAAAAACTGGCAGCTGTGGTTGCCAGAATTTTACCGTATTTCAAAAATACGGTAAAATCCTGCATTTAGCAAATACGGTAAAAAACTGGCAGCTGTGGTTGCCAGAATTTTACCGTATTTTAGAAATACGGTAAAAAACTGGCAGCTTTGGTTGCCAGAATTTTGCCGTATTTTAGAAATACGGTAAAAAACTGGCAGTTTTGGTTGCCAGACTTTTACCGTATAAAGACGGTAAACTTCTGGCAACTCAGCTGCCAGTTTTTTACCGTAAAATGAGGCCGTTTTTTTTTACAGTGCAGAGTCATTTAATAGTTCATTTGTGATTAGAACTAAAATGGACCAATCCATTTTAAAATCTCTGTTAGATTAATCCCACAGGAACTGAAGTATCCTCTAGTAATTTAACATATTTTAATGTTATCTTTGTTCTCTTGTTTTGTAAATCATGCAAAAGAATAAAATTCAGTAAATTCTAACCAAAGTGAGTTCAGACTTTGGTTTCAATTAGTCCAGAGTTCAAATGTATATTGAATTGTCCCCTGTTTTGTTTTTGATTTAGCTTACATTCAATCAGAAAGTCAAAAAACTAAAACACTGATGGGTAGAACATTGCAGTCAAGATGTGATGTGGCAAATTAAACATACAGCATGGCATTTGAATCCAAATCAAAGTAAAAACCATGACATTTATTAAGAATTGTTAGGGTTTTTTCCGTTAGAAAATGTATAAAGTAAAAAGTCTGGAAAACCAGTTTCCAAAACTAATCTACATGCTTATCATATCAAGATTGCTCATGCTTATCAAGATTAATTTTCTTTCTCAAATCAGGTAGTCTTTTAGACTGATTTGGTAGTACGGTGGCAACATGCAACTTTACAGACACCTGTACTTTTTCCTACTTTTTCCAAATTTTTTCTGTCTCATTATTTTTTGGTTCTTGCATTATATACACAATTCATATTCTTTTTGAATCCTTACCTTGGAGTTTTGTTGTAGTTTTACAAAACGTATAAAATTTAACGCAAAATGCCTTTACAAAAATAGCCTATAACAAACTTTTTTTTTACAGAATTTCACAAATGCATTTGAATTGTTTCTTGTCATGAACACATGATGCATTTCCCCTGTTAGAGAGAGTGTGAGACATATTGGTAATTTTTATTGAACTTTGAGAAGAAAATATGAGTGTAGACAAAACTAATGTAGAAAAAAAGTGATCATTTCTGACTTTGTAGATTGGTTGGATTGCAATAAAGGAATTTTCCCCATCTTCAAGAAGCCAATGCAATAGCTGGAGTTCTGAATAGTCAACTGTGCATCTAAAACAACCTGCTTTTTATATACACATAGTCAGACATTATGGTCTTGATTAAAATTGCATGTTATTCTTAGGTGATTGCACCCAACTGGAATTACATACATACATTTAGCCATATGAAAGCTGACCAGTTTTATAGTCACAATCAAAACTGTTGCCTCGGGTGAATTTCAGGAACTGAATTTAGAATATCTTTAAGGAGAAATGTGAAAGAGTCTGTCATATTAACTAAAAAAAGTTTAAAAACAACATAGAAACAAAGTTTTACTTCAACATCAAAAGGCGTTGTAGTGAAAATTTAAAGAAAGTGTGGAAAGAAAATCCACCACAAGCACAATAATGAAACATTTAGACAATATTAAATGATCTTATATTTCCACACAGAGCATTAGAAAGGCTAACCACTGAGATCTTTTTAGTGGTCTGGATTTCTTTTTGTCTGAATATCACAAAAAAGTTAATAAATTAAACTATTCGGTAAAGAATCTTGATGAAGCTGGTAGAGCTTGTTACCAGCTGAATTTAGTGTAACGGCTTCTACAGTTTACTGTATGCTGAACTGAATACAGGTTTCAAATCTGAGATCACAGAGGACACAGCTTTTGAAATAAAGTAAAAAGAAAAAAGATATAATAATTTTTGCAACCAGTTTGAATCAACAAGCTATATTAAATTATACTAATAACACTTTATTTGATGGTTTGTGAATAAGACTGTCATGACACCGTCATAAACATGACATAACACCTGTCATGAACATGAGTAAGTCTTCATGAATATTTATGACTGATGTCATAAAGTGTCATTCGGTAAATCGTCACACTTTTAATACAAAGTTGACATTATTCAAAATGTCTTTGTTATGACAACTTGACATTAACCAAGAAATCATGATCTGACACAAATTTGTTATAAAATTTGTTATAAAAGTATTTCTGATTAAACTTTAATCAGTAAATTATTTAATCAGCTAAATTATGTAGCTTTATGTTATTAAAGACAAAGTTGAATCTTTTATAACAAATTTATGTCAGATCATGATTTCTTGGTTAATGTCAAGTTGTATATAAAATAATAATTGTGATAAAAATGGAAAACATGTATGCAGAAAAACACAGCGTTACTCGGCCCTACTCCTTTTATCTCCTGGCACTGAAGGACATTGAAGGGACAAAGAAAACAGGAGAACGCTGAAGAGTTTTAGAGTAAAAAATGGTTTGAAGAGAAGCGTCTTTAGTCACAGAAGAAAACATCTGGCATCATAAATACCACTAACACAAATGTTTGAGGACATAAAAATGAAATTCTTACTTAGCAGCTCTGAGACATGTAGGCATAATTCTTAAAGATGGAAAATATTCAAAGCACAACACAACACAAAGCAAGAAACAGAAACCACATGACTTTATGATTCCAATTATCATTTAATTTATGAATTTTACAGAGTTGTTGTTTTGTTTTTTGAGAGATTGAACTTTTTCACCAGCAATGACCATGCCACAAAGATATGAGTTTAAAGGTTCTTAAGGGGATGTGATAAGACGAAGGGTTAATTAGGTGTAAAGATGGATCTTCTGGGAAAACTTGGTGACGGAGGCCTGGCAGGAGAAATGGCTTCAGAAAAGACGTCTCGGAAAGAAACAACGCAACTAATGTGAGGAAAACGCAACAAAATCCTGCAGTGCACATCGAACATCTGAATAGTGAGTCATTCCAAGAAGATAATGAGATTGTAGACTGGTAGGTGGTAAGCTAATGAGTACAAATACGAAGGCCTGAAGCTAATAAAATTTGCATTATTAAGTAGGGTCATAATAAGCCGTGGCGTCAGCAGTTGTTGTGTCCTATAAAGTGCAGACCAGGAGGACACTGCGGAGGTGAAATGTTACCTGTGGGCAGAACTGCATAGTTTTCATAGACATCTAATTGTTTGTAACAATTTTTTCATTTAAAAAATACATCGCTGAATACATTATATTGAATCATAGTAGTCAAACCATAGTGTTTACGAGTGTTTAATATGCAAGTGCACTGAGTCACTGTGGAAGTTACAACCGAAAGTATTGACATTGTTGTTTAATGAATTTAGAGAATGAAACTGTTGTCCAACTCTTTCTTATCTAGCCTTGCATGTTGACACATCTGAGGATGTTTTGAAAGTTAATCTTTTGAGTACAGTGTGTTTGTAACAGAATAAATTATGACGAATTTATAAATTTATACCTCTGTATTGTAACAAAAAACTTTTTTTACTGGTCATTAACCCCTTTCACTTTTTTCCTTTCATGTGTTCAGATACATTTCTTGATTTTAAAGTACTAAAACTGTTTGCATGTTGTGCTTTTCCTGGTCGCCTGTTCATTGTAAAACAATAATGTAAAAGGGGATTGTGTTTTATGTTTTTCTTCATCTCATAGTTAACTATTACACAACAGTTTGGGGATACCTGTTGACTATATCCTATAAGTGCCCCCATGTGATAAAGTGATTACTTTTAAAATCAAAGTCTCAACTTCCCTTATTTAGAGGCTTCAGCACACTGCTGAGAGGAAGTCTTCATTAGTCCACACACAGTGATCGCATAGCATAGTGTATCTATTAAATTTGCATTGCAACACAGTGAAGAAAAAACTAAAATTGTACACATCAGGGTCATCGTACTGATGCATTCATTTATTCTAATTTTAACGTTGTAGATTTAATACTTATGTCTTTGCGGAAACTGATTTTAAAAAATATCATTACCATAGATGATGATGATGATGATGATGATGATGATGATGATGATGATGATGAGCATTGCAGAAACATTGCTATTGTGTGTTTTCACATAGTTTGGCTCAAGGAAGCTCTGAAATAAGAACAATGCCGAAACCAGAGTAATAAAATATTTAACACCGTACCAACCATACAGGCAATAAAACAAATTCAGGTGAACTGCAGTCCAGTCTTTTTCATAAAAAATGTTTGACTCTCGCTCATTTGCATTGGCACTATGGCCTTGGATTTAAATGGATGAGAGCGAAATGGTCTAATATGCATTCATTTCGTTGGGGGTGATTTATCGAGTGATAAATATGGAACGGGGCAAAGGTGTTCCATATATAGTTGATCAAACCGCCACTGAATTATGTGACCATCTCAGTCCGGTGGCTGTCCACAGCATTCAGCTGGGGGGTACGCAAGCATCAATATCAAATGACTCATTCCAGCTGGCAGCAGAGACACGGACGAAGCGGTAGTTGGGTAGTGGGCAGACTTACTCTGTGCTGTTTTTCCCCCCCAACAGACTGATTCATTTGGCTGTAATCCACAGCTCCAAGGCAGCTGTCTTATCTCTGTGGATTGATGAGTTCTACTTGCATCTAATCTCACTCACAAAGAGCTACTGTCTAAGACCAAATGGAGTAAAGAACGCGCACGCACACACACACATTCACAAAATGTGCTTGTTACATGCTCTGAACAGATAAATGCCAGCAGGTTGATACTGTTTGAACTCTTACACTGTACTGTACGTTGAATCGACACATGCTTCGTTGGCCTCTTGTTTGATTGTGAGATAAAAGGAAAATGCTGTCTGACGGCATCAAAAATTCATGATACACGAATGTAGATTTCATCCAGCTACAATAAGCATGCAGCCACAGAAAGCAAAAATGCTTTGATGTCAAAGTTTGTAAATATTTATGACTGAACAAGTAGTTAATGGACACATAGTCAACCTCAGAGCCCACATGAAAGGAAAGAATGCTGAACGCTGCTACATGTAAAGGTTGCGGAGGACTAATTTGACCTTGACATTGGGAAATTTAGATTAAAACAAAAAAAAAAAACTAAAATAATTCACATTTTCTATAAGACACTGCAGGAGGAATTCTTGTATTTCCTGTATTTCAATCATTTCTAATTTTTCTGAACTGGCCTGTGTTCTGTTTACAGTAATTGTGTCTGTGCACTGTCACCCTGAATATTGGTAACTATGGTTATTTGTGAAAATACAGACATCTGAAAAGACTCAGGGCTCTGTGATGAGAGAAACAGTTTCACAGTGGCTTTGATTTTGAATATTTTTCTCCCTTTGAATGACTCATTTCTCTTTATGAACATTCTCAATTGAGCAAAATATATATATATATATATATATATATATATATATATATATATATATATATATATATATATATATATATATATATATATATATATATATATATATATATATTGTTTCATAGTGTACAAGTGCCTAGCAATAAACTAGAATATTGTTGAAAAGTAAATGTATTTCAATAATCATTTCAGAATGTTAAATTGTGTAGCATTATGTACTATAGAGATTCATAACAAAAAGAGTGGTACATTTCCAGTATTAATTTCTAATTCTAATTTCTCTTTTTATTTCATTATGGATTATAGACAACGACAATATAAAAGTAAGTTTCAGAGAAAAGTGTATCAGATGAGAGATTGAAATTTTATAGGAAATATAATTTGTCTACAAAAGAAAATCATAAAACCTGATATTATTCTGAAACAAAACAACACACCTCAATCAATGTTGTAGAGTGTGTATTTCAAAACAGTCCAGTATGTGTTTCAAAACCGAACACATGCACTGATGTTTAGATCTAACAAATTAAAAACAGTGTCTCCTGGCAGTACCTCATATTATCTCATCTGTCTCTCATCGTCCTCTTGACAATACTCCATAAATTATCTGTTGACGTTATGTCATTTGAGTTTGTTAGCCAATCAACAATATCAGAACCATAGTCATTGAACAAGGCTTTGGTACATTTAACAATGTAGGTAGGTTCCCTGTCCTGCTGGAAAAGGCTTCAGCATTTCCAGTACGGTTGTCAGCAGAGGAGAGCATGAATTGAAACTGATTACTTCAGAAAACACAATGGTCCTACACCAGTAGATGAACTGACTCTTTCTGATATAAGTGACCAAAAATATTACATTTTTTATGCTTCTCAATTTTTTGAGCTATGTCTCAAGCATATTGTTTGTCAAGTAGTAGTAGTAGTTAAAGAGCTGACTTGTTGCTAAGTAATCAGAAGGTATTTCACTTAAAAGCTTAGAGCTCCTCTGAAAAAGGTCAAAGTTATTAACACAGTGAGACTCGGAGGAGTGCAGTGGTCCTTGAGACAAATGTGAGGGTTGACTTATCTAAGCCACCTGCCTCACTTTCCTGTGGTATAATGATAATACCACAGCATCTCCAGCTGTGACATGGTGGGACTCCGGAGCTCCAGCTTTCAAGTGTCCTACACATTGCAGTTTTGTTATCATTGTCCTTGTCAGAGTAAAGTCAAATACATCCGGGGAAAACTTCTTAATACAAGTTTCATGTGATGGCTGATTATAAATTAATGCAAATTGTGCAAGCTAAATGTTGTTGTGTGATGTAGCGACACATACATTTGTTTAGTAATTGAATCCTGAAGGTAATCTGATGTGATTAGAAAAGGATAAAAAAAAAAAAAAACACTAGCAAGTCAAAGTAAGGGTATTGTTTTTATTATTATTATTTTTTTGCCTTGGAGAATAAACACATTTCAATGTGTCAGTAGATTTGTATTCTACTTATTTTTCCTCTTGCATTTTTTTTTTATCAGACTGCATATCTGCCCAGATTACCTTAAGCAAATCTCAGCCTACCACAGCTTCCAGTGTAAATATCCGTGATAAATTTATGTTTATGAGTAAACAGCAATTTGAAACAAGCACAATTTACCAACCAGATTACTCCGATTAACCCTCCTGTTATGTTCCGGGGCAAATTGACCCGTTTTAAAGTTTTACTTTTTTTAAAAAAAATAGTTGGAAGTATTTTTTTTGCATGAAACTTTTTCTATTTGTCTTAATAGGTGCACTCTACATATAAATTGAAAACGTATTCATTTTACACATTTGTACCAACCCTTAGGTCTATTTTGTACATAGATACTGTTCGGGTCAATTTGACCCGGCAGTCAGGTTAAAGTGCAAAAAAAGATTTAAAAAGGTCCAATTCTATATGTTTCCTTGCAGCTATGAACCATATTTCACCCCAACACACACATGCATGCCCACCCCGACACACGCCAGCCCACTTTCTCACTATTCTCTTTACTTCACTAGGAAGCTGCGAGAAAGCAGGTATTCATTCAACTTTTGATGGGAATCTTTTCTGTTCCCGTGGACAAACTCCACCCACACTGAGTGACACTCAGAAGAAGTGGAGAAAAACATAAATACTCTTTGCATGACTCATTTATCTTGATTTCAATCAGTGGGTCAATTTGACCCCGAACAGTATGTGTGTCTCAAATTCAATTATAAAGATCACCCATTGAAAAAAAAAAAAAGTGTAATATAAAATTTTTTACCAAAGATCAGTTTCAAGGAAATTATAGTTTTTTTGTGTCTAGGTTTTTTTCAGTGGACATTAAAAATCTAAATTCCATTTTTTATGTCCAAATGAGTCAATGAGCAGGTTGTCGTCATTGATCCTTAATTTATGAGAAATAAAAAAAACATCATTGCACAAATATTGATTGAAATGGTTAGTATTGGAGTTAATAATCAGATACAAAAATGTTTTGGAGGAATTTTTTGGTTTCTGACAGTATTGCATGACTAAACACTCCCCGGGTCAAATCGACCCACGAACATTTTTGCTGTACCCTAGAAACGAACATAACAGGAGGGGTAAAGTAGATATTTGATCAAGTGACTTGATTTAGACTTGAAAGTAAAAGAATAAAAGTTTCCTTGACTTTGTGCTCAAGTTGGAAAATTGAGAAATATAATAATTCTAGCCCAGTCAGATTGTATGAGGAGCAAATCTGAGAACCTCTATTTTCAAGTTATGTCACTGATTCCAAACAAGTTCAAGGTTTGGCTGTATGTTTAGCATTGTTGCTCTGATGGAAGGTGAACCTCCACTCCAGTACTTTGACTGGAATGGATTAACTGCATGACCTGTTAGAAATAAAATAATCCCATTATTACAAATATCTATTATTACATTACTTTTATTTACTTTCCACTTTACAATTATGCATGTTTTTGTCATATGAAATTTCAACGAAACACTTTGAAATTTGTGGCTGAAAAATGACAAAAGCTGACAAATTTCCCATGGCACTGTAAACTCACTCTTATTCTACAGCTCATTTGTACTATTATGTCAGTCAGAAAGACACAATATAATAGCTCCTACAACAATCAACTTACCTCACACTGCACACTTCAATCCCACACATCTTTAATAAAAAGCTTCCAATAAAGAAATGGCTACAGGGATCATCAGCAATTGTCAAGCAACCAACAACACTCACATAATCAACTAAGGAGAGCAATCTTCAATTATTGGAAATGCTTTTTTATGCTGTTCAATTCCAATCAATGTGTTATTTTGAGCTAGTGACACTATCCGTGAAGTCGCTTGTAACATATCGCACAATTGTAACTTTTATTAGCAATGTAGGATTTACATGTGAAAAATCAACCTTTTTCCAATTGTATTTTTTATTTTCCCAACAGAAAAGTTCTTTTTTTCATGAAAACTGTAAGATAACTTATAGTTTTCGAAAAGAGCAGGTTGCCATTACAGAAATAATGCAATATCTCACACTGATACTGCAATAATGCTCTGAATTGCCATTTGTGAAACCCTTTAAATTTCCAGTAACATCAAAATAACCACTTGTTTAGTTAGTAAAATTTTTAAAATGCAAGTATTTTTTTTTTATTCATGTTTGTTACGGCACATTCAGCAGCGTAACACAACCAAACAGAAAGGGAACACTGTAAAATTTGAATTATTTCTGTCCCTGCATAAATAGCTGCTCTTCTGTAAAATATACATACACCTGTGGAAAACAAAATCTTAATCACATAGGTAAAAAAGAGCAGGATTGCCACTGAATTACCCTCCTTCAATACAAAAATACAGTGCAATATGTATTTTGCATTTTAAAAGTGGAAAACATTGGTGTTTTTCACTCTGCGTTGGTGTGTTCATGTGCATGTGCTTGTGTGCATGTGCCCCCAGCCTGAGACACGCTTCTGAATGGTAACACAGTCATACATCTACTGATGCCCTCAGGCAGAGACCTAATTAGTTTCCGAGCCCATGTCACTTTGGAAACTTTAGCGTAATTTACGCAGGGCAACAGCTCCTGGAGCCGGGCTTGGAGGGAAACCGTGCAGGCATGTTGGTTTTCTGGTTTTTTGTGGCTCGTAGTATTTGTCTTTGATTTAGTTGCCAACCTCCTGACCCCTTATTTCCTCAAGGTACATTTTGATCAATATCTAAGACAAATGTCGATGACCCCAGTCTGACCTGCTGTGCTCCCAGCCACACGGACATGAACATGCATTTAGGGTAAAGTTTGCATTAGGTGGACGGAGAAGTGTTTGGAGTTAATCCTTTTTAATGCTGGCTTGGCTGTATTCTGGTCCAAGATGTGACTTGTCCTCTAATGAAGCAATCTCATATGGCTCACGGTGACCACTAAAATCAATAATAAATCTAAATTTGCCTGCTTGGAGAGCAGGATGTTAACCAGTTTATTGTGCAGTTTTTAGTCTCCTTTAAAGTTGAACACCAGCCGTAGCATTAAAATCAATAACACATGAAGTGGATGTCATTAATCATCTCATTACAATGGATCATATTGCTCAGATAGTTTTGCCTCTGGCATTCATTTGACAATTACTTTGATCACCCATGTAAGATTTATTGCATACCGCATCAAACCTATTACAGATAACAGCACCCCAATGATGGCAAAGCATGGCAGTCGTGGGATTTTGTTGCTCAAAACAAAAAGTATTCCCTTTCAGTGAAACTCATTTCACTCCTGGCCCCTACCAGCTAGAAATACGCCTAAATTTTACACGTTCACTCCAGAGGGAAAGGGTCTCTAAATTCCTTTTTGAGATTCAGATGGCAGGAAAAATGGTAGAGCCCTGTTAATGGATATGTTGGGAGGAATACTACAAATAAAGGGTTATGAGCTGCTTAAGCAAATCATTTCAGAATAATTTCCATCCATGTTCTGAAATCATTTAATTAGACTTGACAGTTTAAAGTGTAAAGCCTTTGAGAACATTTCGAGCAAAACATTAAAATAGTGGTATTGTGTTTCTCAGTGGGATAATAGTGATTGCTTTGGGGTTACTTTCTTTTTCAGCTTTTCGCCACTTCTCTGTATTATCATAAGATAAAGCATAATAAGAAGCGATCGCCAGATTGTTGGTCACCAAAGGGAAACATTGGGTCCCCGTTTCATTTTAGAAAATAGTATCATATGTCTAATATTTCATTATTATGTCCTTTATGGCTGCAGTAAGCAATTTTTCTACCGAAAATATGTTTTTTACATATTTGGTAAAAATGTCACCATGCCGTGTTGGTATAACATGAGGCAGAAAATATGTTTTAAAAAAATCGAGCTGCTCGGCCTTCTCCCTGTGGTCCTGCTGCCATCTGCAGAAACACACTACTCAGTCGGAAGCAATCAATCAGAGCCAGAAGGAATGTCCTAGCACTGTCAATCATGCTGGTGACTTTGAAGGGATGTCCCATTTCATATTGCAATTTTTATTCACAACCTCGTGTAACTTCAGGATAGAAGCTGAGGGAACAGGTAGATCTAACATGAGAGTAAAACAAGATTAAATCCGAGGATGTTAACATTGTAGCTTAGCTTTTTTTTACAATTCATATTTGAGTATCTCCTGATTTCAGTGTATTCAGTTTTGCTAAACAAAATAATTACAATGTTGTGATTCATATGCTCACTATGCCGTGGAACATCTGAAAATGTTTATGCTCATTTTGAGATTTGTTGAGTTAGGTTTGAGTTTATAATTGAGTTTATAATTACTTTTAATAGCTATATTTAAATTTTAATTATTATTTTCATTTGAACGTAACAGGCTTTTTGAGGAAAAAAGTAATAAAAAAAAAAATTGATGAGGCCTGGGATGAATGCATTACCGTAGTATCGTATGTTTATTTTAACAATGCACAACTATTTTAGTTTTACCATGTCAAAGTAATAGTATTTGTCCTTGTTTTAGATTTCTTAATCAAAAGGCAGAAGAAAAAACTGCCTCATCATGATGCCTTCAGTGTTCTGTGATGCAGCAGCTCAAAATACAGTCTGACAGTGACAATATGCATCTGAAATTTAGGAGGCATTTTCAATTCTAAACAGCATCTGTGTTCAGTTCAGATTTCAGAGGTAATTATTTTACTGATGATACACAGCTGTGAGAGATTATTATCCCACCAAAGCAGCACAAATTCCACAAAGCCATGAGAGACTGACTGAAAGTCAAAGAGAATCAGGGTAGGCATCCAAAGAGTGAAGACATTTAGGATTCATTTCATCATGAGATCACAAGCCGTCATATAAACATCCTCCATGGCAAAGTAAGTGGGGGGTAACATCTGAACGAGCTGCAGGCTGGCAGAGCGACTGAGAGAGAGACGATGAGGAGTCACTTTAGAGAGCCAAGAATAAAAGGAGGACAGTGAAAGGTGAGAGGAATAGAAAGAGGTTGCAGCCACCCACTGGGTGGACAGTGGGGAGATGGTTAGCGTAATCAGTTATTGACCTTTTCATTAAATCACTTCTGAGTCCCTGCTCAGCGGTCCAAAATAGCCTCTTCTATTGTTTATGGGGAAAAAAAAGGTAACTGCAGCCTGCTCTTTAAGTGGAAGAACTTTTCGTGGAATCAATTATTACAAGTGACAGTGCTAAAGTTGAGTAGAGCTTAGATCTTGTATAACACCAATAAAGGTCAAAAATAATAATAATAATAGTAATAAAAAAGATTGCAATTGTTGCTTTGGATTGGTAGTGTTATATGTAGAGAGCTGGAAGGTGCTGTCAATTAAGCCCATGTCTCACCGTTTTTCATTTCTCGCAATTTGTGCATATTGAAAAATGTGTGCTAGTAAGATCTAAGTGTAAGGAAATTAAGCTGTGTTTCTTGTACCACAAAATCCTGTTAATGATCCCCCATTTTGAACAGTGCATGTCCAATCAGATCCAGGGCAGGGAATACAGTGTTTAATCAGCATGTGGTGCATTATTTTTACCATGGCATTCCTAACTTTTTAGAGATCCACTGGCTTTCTGAGGATTAAAGCTCATCGCTTTGCTTTTGCCCCCGACTATTGCTATGATATTTACACATTTACATACATGCTTTAGTAGTGGCACACATGTGTAACATGTCTTGTGTGTAAAAGCTGCCTGCTAAACAAATCTGACAGTCCGCCTTAGCTGGTGATCAATGACAACATGTCTAAGCTATTTCAAATTATAAAAAAGAAATACATTTTCAAGATCATATAAGCTTAGCAAATTTTATGCTACCACTGCCTTACATTTTGTGTCTTTCATCTGTCTTCTACTGGCAAGCCCACTTCATTTTTTTATTTTAATAAAAACTTCAAAATAGCTTTTGAACTTCACTATCTGCATATCTAAAACATTACAGCTGTCAGTCAAGCTGCTTTCAAAGCATTGTAGACAAGCTGACGTATCAACATTCTATATTATTTATAATCTCTGTATTCTTTGTAACCAAAATTCCCTTCATAAATAAATTTTAATTGGACAACTATTTATTGTCTACTATTTCTTTATTATAAATTACGCCCTAAATTATTATAAATTCATTATGTTTGGTCTTATGATGATCAGAACCAGTGGCAGCATCGTCACTCTGAAGTATAAGAAGCATAATTTTCAATGTATATCGCAGCAAATGAAATTAAGTTGCATCAAAATCAGCCAAAAGGCATTTCCACACGTTACTTAGCAACTTTCCAACAGATGTGCTTTACTTCCCTCACACTGAAACACAAACTGAGTAAAGCCTGTTTGTTGACAAGGTTTTCCAACCGTGGAGTTTAACATGGTCCACAAAGCTGCTCACAACCAGGGTTTTACACAAGAGTGCCTGTTCTCAGCTTTGAAGGATGTTCAGGCTTTTCTCCTTCAGTGAGATTGGTGGCCTGTTTTAGATAAACCTGCTGACTGGAAAAGGCGCAAAAATGTACATATCCTTTGGTAGTAACTTTTTAAGTTCAGCTTAACAAGAGGAATTCTTGTGGAGGAATGTTGCATCAGAGGGAGATAAGAGCGTATACTGCGACAACTACAACAGGACGACAGCAACAAAAAAAAAAGAAGCTAAATACCTTCATTCTTTACACCACATGATCCCTGTGTGTATCCTGTTATACACACAAGATAATTGGTGGAAGCATTCTAAAACTGTAAACTATTGAATGAATTCCTGACCCCTGAATAATGTGCACTGGATTTTAAACTGCTTGTCATACCTCTATCACAATATTGTGTAAACTGTACATTTCTTTGGCATACAAAGAAAGGCTACTATGAGGTTCCAGTCCTACCTTTCAATCAGATTTTTACCATATCTAATGTTATCCAACAACTAAACCAGGCAGAGGCATATTTTTGGAGGAAAAACAAAACAAAACATGCCAGGATTGGTATAAATTAGTGGTGCCACATATCCAACACTGTCTGTCTCACTGATAGGAAATGTACTATTGTTATGCAAATGTTGAAGCAATGAGCCAATAACATTACTCTCTACATTACACAGAAGCTGTGTTTTTCTCACCTTAGCAAATACAGGCTTGGTACTGTCTCACATGGCATGAGAAGGTAAATTTTTATTATGAATTTCAGGAAATAATATTTTGACCAATAGGTGGCAATCATTACCTCAGGATAAAGCTTTGAATTTTCAGCCTAAGAATAAGATGTGTATTCAATTAAAATGACATCCTGAATGTTCCATCTTCCAGCCCAACAGACATGCAAAACATTAATCAGAGTATAACATATGCTTCATACAAGCGCTCTTTCTTTACAAAGAGCTCTTTATCTTTTTGCATATTTGGAGCTGAGTGGCACGTTTTTTTTGTTTTGTTTTGTCAATTTCCGTAAGTAAATGGTGGCAGTGCTGTTACCACTCGTGTTTTCTGGCAGGAGGGTCCTGGATTTTGTTGATGTGTTTCTGAGTGAATAGACGCATATTCTCTTAAAGCACCAAATAATCTGGCATTCTCCCAAAGTCCAAAAATATGCTAGTTTTTCTAAGTGGTCATTCTAAATTGACATTAAGAGTGAGAATTTGGATTGATCATTGTTTGTCCTGTGTGTATTTGTGTTGCCTTTTTGTGTACTGGTAAATAATCCAGTACACAACTAAAGATAGGTTTCAGTATCCAATAAACGTAAATATGATGAGAGTTTATAAATGGATAGGATAGAACAGAAAAGGATTATAAATTATAAAATTATAAAAGTCACATAAAAGTGATCTGAATATTTTTGCATGAAATTATGAATAAAATGTTTGATTTACAGTAAGGATCGACACAAACGACAAATAAGTGCTAACAAACAACAGTTACCTTACCACATGTGGTAATTATATACCAACAATGTGCTGACAGCTTGTTCTCAGTTTTTTAAAATGACCAAAAAAGCTGCTTGCTAAGGAACAACAAAAACAGTGAAGGGCTTACAGACAGGTTTATTCTGGTCCCAACAATGATTCAAGTGAGCGAGATTACTGACAGAAAACATCAGCATCTGAGAAAGCATGCTTATTTTCTCATAGGGAGTTTTATTTTTATTATTAAGGCATGGTGGGGGGAGGGAGGGTAGTCTTCCCAGAACCTTCCTTTGATGATGGGAAGACATAAATGCAACACTACACAATTCAGCTGCATCTCTGCTGACCCGCAGAAAAATGGAAAGACAATTATAGAGGAAGAACATGACAAGCTTGTCAGCGTGATGCTCACACTGAATTCCATTTGTCCTCCAAGCCCATTCACCATGAGTTACACCTGATTGAACCTTCAAAGGGGAACGAAGAGCCGGCTTACGCTGCCTACATTGATCTGTCTTTTAGGAAAGACTTTTGTATGAAATACATACAATTTAGAATAAAATAAAATGGATGCAGACAGAAAAGCAGTGAGCACTTGAAGGTAAAGAAGCGATAGTTACCAGTGTCAAATCAGAGATGAGTAACAGTGCAAATAGATGTTGTACCAGGGAACTTCACAATATTAGCACCAAGATATTTCTCGTGAAGTCATTCTCTTAAAGGGTATTTGGTTGCTGATATCATTTGACTTCATCTGGTTAGGAAAGTGAACGCTATTATGAGCCTCAGTCACAAATGTGTTTTTAGCTTACTATCTGTCTTAGAGATAAGTATTTTGATTAAAAAAGTAAGTAGTTCTTGAGCTGCCTTGTTGATTGAAGCAGCAGACAAATACTTCCCGGCAAACTAGCCAACTCCGAAAAAAACATTGAAGAAGCCTTCACCACTTTGAATAATTTGTATGGCCGCATATGTAAGACTCAGTGGAAAAAAGGAGAAGTTATTGACAGAGTGAAAAAAATGGTCAAGATTGTGTGCACAAACAAGGAAATTGGCTTTAGTTTTTAGGGACTAACAGCACACAGACAAAGAATAAATACATTTGAGAGTAAATGCTATATAGATAAAGAAAAAAAATATTCTTCTAAAGAAAGAAAAAGTGAAGGATGGTTTTGACACTGCAAAAATGCCTATTTTGTTTCACAGTAGAGTGGCTGACTACTCTGGCTGTGAGTCAATATGGCCAATGTGTTCATCAGAGAGACAGCCTGTGGGGCGAGACTGTCTCAGTGGCGGCGAATCTTTGCAAACAGTGCTCTGTCACATTAACTTGAAGGTAAACTTTAAACATTTTGTGTCCAGATTGTGTGGAATCTACTGAGATGTTAAATGCTCTTTCTGACCTTGCATCCCAGATGACTTATAAATAATGGCAGTAAAGAAGATGACTGACAGCTCTATTGGAAGGTTGTACTTCTTTGAATTGCCGTAGGAAGTACAGACACTGCTAGACCTTCTTCCAAACAGTGTGTAGGACCATGTCAGGAGTGGAGTGGAGTTGGAGTGGTTCCTGGAAACCGGAAGTAACCCACAGTAAACACAGTGTTGTTCAGTGGAGGGTTCTCTGGAAGTCCAACTGTGAGCATCACTGGCTTGATTGGGTTAAGTTCCAGATGCAATGTCCTGGATCAGACCAAATGACTATGGTGTCAACTGCAAACTGGTGGTATGATCTGGGACAAAGAAGAGATAAGGAAAGGCAATTTATCATTTGCTGGTCACAATTGCAAATGGGTGAGCTCTATTGGTTTGAACTACTTGCTAAACTCCTATTTTTCTAATAGTCAGTCTGATCACTTTTATATTAGCTGGGTAAATGTTGAACTTAAGTTGTTCTACTGTGTTGTATAACAACTGAGCTGTAGTTTTTCAAATTAAAAGTTCATGGCCAGTAATACTGACCAACATTAATTAATTTATTTATTTTTTTACTTTGTCTTGTGTCAGACACTGAAACGTCTGTGTGCTTTACTTCTAATATCAATTAGTTCTCCATATTGATGTGTGACGTTTTTAGTACCCAACACACACATAAATTGAATGCCATTTGTTTCTTGGTGGTTTGTTTGTGCATGTGAACAGAAAGCGTCAGCATCGTTCCACTCATTGCTACTCCTCCAACTTGTCCTGTAAGCCTGCTGTATGGTTACACACATCAGCAGCATCAGCATCTCAAGCACTAAGTGCGAACCAAAAACAGAAAATCCTCTGCCACGTGTTAATGATTTTCATACAGTAACACTGTATTTTGTTAATTACATTTGCAGTAAGTGTAGCTGCTGCATGCAAGCAGGAGATTAATAGTTCTTAAATCAGACAATTAAACATGACGGGCTGACAAAGGAAATCAATTATGTGTGCTTATGGTTTCAGGGAGTAAGATAGTGAGCAAGTGGTGGGAGACGCATTCGGTGTTTTACTGTAGAAAGTTTTGTAGGAGGAGGGTTCAACATCAATAGTAGTTTAACTTGGGGGAAGTCATGGGTCAGTGTTACAAAACACATTCTCAAAAAAAGAGAAAATGTCTCATTACCAAGCTACAGTAAAAATAAACAACTTTCATTCCACATCATCCACCTGCTTTAAGTGGGTTGGAGTTCATGAAATGTCTCTCCTGAAATCATTCTTTCAGTGAATTAGCAATAGCATCAGTCTTTCATTGTCCCATAGCCCACTGAAGGATGACTCATTCTTCGGAGTGGGCACACAGCTGCATCTTTGATGGTGTAGCTTTAATACAATCAGCATTTTTGGACAATTGGCTTTCAAGAAACCATATTGTGATACAAAGCAGACAAGGCTTGACGGGACAAATAAAGTTGGGAATCATTACATACTTTTGTCGTGCTTGTTTTCTTGCGCCTTTGACACACATCTTCAATGAATATATATCATATGTCTAGCAAAAACACATAGCAAAATATTGAAAGCAAGCAGACACTGAGAATGAGACTGAAACAGTTGTTCAAACAAATCTACGAGGAGTTGCTATACTTCAATGAAAACTTGTCTTTTTTTCTTACTTCCCTATTTTTCTAGCCTCATTTGTACTGCATCGACCACATCTTTGTTTTTTCCTCAAATGCAATAATTTGACTTAGTGCAAAAGCATCACTTCAACAGAATATTAACAAACAGAATATTAACAAACAGCCATGGTTAACTTTTTTACTGGGTGAAACACAAAATCTTTTAATTTATCTAGTGTTTGTTTTGGGGTTGTTGAATTGTCTGACTAGCAAAATGAATCACTGTAACACGATGTCCTTAATCAATTATGAATCACATCTGATTTGACTTTCAATATAAGTTTAATAAGGAAAGAGTAACCAGTAATACACGTGGATTAATACATTAATATATGAAATATCAGACAAATGGTAGACTTGCAATAATCTATGGATTTTCTATGGGGTTTAGCAAAGGCTAGTACTGGCCAGTCAAGCACATTAATACTTTGGTCATTAAAGGATATATTGGTACTGCTGTTGGCAGTGTGGGTAGGGGTTGAATCCAACTGGAAAATTAAATCAACATCTTCATTTATCCTGTCAGCAGAAAGTGCTCTGACATTGGAGTTGAGAAAGAAACAACATCCAACACCAAGAGGATGAAATGATTCACCAAAAAATAATTAATCATCTGTGTAAAAATCAAAGTTTGTATTAAGCAACTTGGATTCTTTGCTTCTCACACAAATTCACGCTTAACATGGAATTAAGCAACTTCTGTGTCTTTGTTTTTGACAACCTCCAATAGCAGTATTAATGAATAGAGCTTGATGTAATAGATGTTTGGTCAGCTAGCATCCTTCTGACCAGGATGCTACAAAGAGTATGCAGGAGTGGATATCTGATTTTATACTCAATGTTAACAAAAGTAGTAGAAATTAACACTATCCATGGCAAAGCACACCTGGTCACTATGGAGATTAAACTCAGACTGGTGTTTGGACATAGCTGTTGATCACGAAGTTACAATGACTTCTTGGGCAACCTCGTCCCCCCACCATCACTTGCTCTCCTCCCAAGTATTTTTTGATGTCCTAAAATTATTATCTTTCAGATAAGAAAAACCCATAGGCTACTGGATATTTCTGCTTTATGTCAGTGCAAATTTTATTATAAAACACATAAAAACCACAGTATACTTATGACGTAGCAAATTATGGTACTTTTTACCTGTTTTCAAATATTTAATACCAATTTTTCTTAATTTTGTTAGAGTTAATATGCTTTCATCCTTACTTGTTAGCATGTTGGTTGTCATTTTTGCTGTTTATCAAAGGGAAATTTCTGGGCCCTATGTGCATAAAACTGGACAGCCTGTAATCATGTCTCCACTTCCATCCGCCTGGACAAATATGGTCATTTCTGGCTCCAACAAGAAACACGATCCTTGAAGCCAAATTTAGCCCAGGCCATTTACAGGTTGCATGCTGGACATGATTACATGTTGGAAATGTACTTGCACTGTGGGAGCTGAAACTATACATATGCACAATTACATTCTATCCTCACCCAACCGTGACACCTGAACATCTAAATTACTGCCAAACTAAACAACTTTCTGTTCCAATTAATTTCATGTACTGGAGACACAGACACGTACCATAAATTCAAGTCTATACACAAGTGTCACAGCTACAAGCAGCACTTTAGTTTCCTTGTAGCTGCTTCTGCATTGTGTTTTTGCCACTCTCATTCCTTCCGTCTGGAATTACACCCAGCCATCTGTTGCAAATGACTTCCCCCAAACAATGGTATATTGTAGACCAGCCACACAAATAGCATTTTGTGTGCACAGACTCATAACTTATGCAATGGTCTCCAACTTAATTGTTTTGAGACTTAGAGAGTATAGGGAGATATATTTTTGTTTTTATAGAATTTTAGATTGTAAAACAGCTATTTTTCTAGTTAAATTATGTGTATTACACCAAAGAAAGAGATCCACAGTAACATATAGTTCTCTCCATTTTGAATGACATACTGTATTGTACTTCATCTAGAAACTTTAATTTATTGTTTGTTATGCTAATGTCTAACATCATAGAGCAAGCATCAGTCAGGCTTTCTGTACACTTGAAAGGCCACAAGACACAAAGAAGAGATAATATGATTTCTCTTTTACAGCGATCATCTACAGTAACTATGCTTAACAATATGATCACTGAGAGATGACTGCCTTTTCTCACCTTCTAATGTGGGGATATATTAGCCAGAGAGTGAACATTTCACCCTCAGAGTTAATGCAATAGAGGCAAAAAAAAAGTAAAAAAGGCTAAGCTTGAAAGAGTTTAATAGAGGCCAAATTGTGATAGCTAGTGCATCTCCAAAACTGCAGCTCTTATAGACTTATAGAGTATTCCCACTTTGCAGTGGCCAGTAATTATCAAAAGTGGCTGAAGGGAGTAACAAAAAGGCAATAAGGGAAAAAGCACCTAAAGCTTGTTGATGCATGTGAAAAAGTTTCCGCAGACCTTAACTGTATTGTTTTACAATGAACATACATACTGTAAAACTATATTGGAATGTATGAAAACAATGGACAGACAGAGAGGCTTCTCATAATGAAGGTCAGGATGAATTTTGTGTTTTTGCCACATTTAGCTGGATGTGAACCTAAAAAAAAGAAGAAAAAAGAGTAAATGTTTCCTCTGACAAGAAGTTGTGTCAACAGAGGATTCTATTGATGGCTTGGTGGAAGGATTTAGAGATTGCTCTTAGAGAGGATTATACAAAGTCTATGACTGTCCAGTCTCCCTAAATTATAGCATATATTTCCTGAACAGTGTTATGAACATAGTCTGAAAACAGAAGTTTTTAAAACTTTTTGGCTATATAAATGCTGTTGAGTATGTGCACTCATGTGAATTTGTATTCTGCTTCATTTGGCAAAGAATGTAGAAACAGAAGAAGCATCTGTTAGATCATGTAATCCATCCAGATTTTAGCCACATGAGCATCTGCTGCAGCACACCCCAAGAGGGAGTCTGTGATGGGGAAACATAAAAAGAGAATCTTGTCGTATTTTATCCAATGCTTGTCGCATAGCTTTAGAAATAATTTCTAAGTAAATATTATTAATAAAACTGTGGCTTTCAATGTCTGCGTGGGAAAAACAGAATGAACATAAGGAGAGATTTAACTAAAACTTCGCCACCCAGAGTGGTGCTACAAAATGGCAGCGCCAGTCTTCAACCCTGTAATGCAAGTCCGTGCCATGCCAGCTGTCATGGTCATTACAGCACAATGCGGGTGCCAACCTCTTGGTTGGACAGCAGCTGCCTTAGCAATTTGGACTTCTCAGATTAAGGCTGAGTTTAATCTGCACAGATCTGTTCAAGGAAACAGATAACGAAGGGACAAACAGCTAGCAACCGAAATCGTAGCGAGAACTAATCCAGAAAGCAATCAAATCAAGCACTAAAAGTCATCCCAGATGAATTACTGCAAATGCCACGAGTGCAGGGATGAAGCGATGAGCAATGTGCTTTTTGGTAATTTCATGTGTTTTAGACCCGCTTGTGGTTAAACAGCAACTGTTGTACCTCTTGTCAGACAGATGAAAAGATGTTTTCTTTTCATCTACAGCAGATCCTTTGGCAAGCTATAGCTACAACCCTTCCAAAATGACACATCTAAATGAAATGGATGGATGTATGGCTGGATAGATGGATGAATATCTGATACAGATGCCTCTTTCTCCCAGCGACTCTTCAAAATTGGAAAGACCAGAGAAAATGCCATACAATAAAGAAAAATATGTTAAACAACATATTGCTTTTCTGCAATAATTTCCAGTTTTGCCTTGCCACAAAAATTAAGGAAAACGTTGCTTAATTTTTTAAGCAATGTAAAAAAATTGCCCAATCCTGAAGCAGAAGTCCAGCTTTCATCTTAGTACAGATACTCTAATGTGAACGCGCAAGAAGAGACAGGACCTGATGTTCCAATAAACAGCTCTTCATTTCTTGAGGATTTGGACCGCATGTCTCATAGTTTTCAAAATGCTAACATTTAAGGCAAGTTGAGCTGCACAGTATATTGAGTCATAGATGTCATTTCAACTTCAGTGTCGGCAATATCACAATCACAAACAACAGCTGGGGTGCAATATTGGTTGTGGCTGAATGTTTAAGGTGCTGGCCTTTAAAGCTTTGCATTCCAGTAATATATTATGAATTTTCTCTATGCTTTATGCTTATAAGTGATGTAGATTTTAATCACCAAGTTTAGAAGATTTTGAGATGTTACCGATATTTTTGAAAATTCCCATATCAATAGCATGATTCCCCAATAACAAACAGCACTAATGAGAAGATAAGAAAAAGTATTTTACGGCAACTTTAGTAGTAGTTTTTGGTGACTATTTCTTAGTTGGAAACTTTAGATCCTTGCAATGCGATAAAGTCCTGTCAAACCCAAGTTTTTATTGAACCTCAGAAATTCTATTTCAAATGTTTTCCATGTTTTTCCTTTGAATTTCTTCAACATTGTTTCTTGCTCAATTCCTGACTCAGCAAGGATATTGAGTTTTTGTTTTTCATTTTTTAATCAAACAATATCAAAATTCCAGTGACGACAGTTTCATGTTAATAAAAACGTTGTTTTCCAAAAAGGCTAACGTGTCTCTGTTGTAGATCGTGCAGAGTCTTGGCAGGCTTTTGCGTGCATGCCTTGAAAAGGTGATGTCGACGCTTATGGTTACCAGCTTTATGGCGCTGGTGTGCCTATCGTGGGATCCCGATACTAGATTTACTTGCATTAATCAGGGCGAGGATAATCCTTGGATTTTACTTAATCCTTTGAATAGAGATTAAATATAGCTTCTGTAAAATTCTTTAAAAGAAAACCTTGTTCTCCCCTTTGGATTTGAATTGTTATAGACTGAACAACCCATAGTGTTTGCTCACTGTTCCTAATTAGACGATAGCTAAAACAAGGAGATTGTGAGACAATCCTTCACACGGGGTAAGAGAACAGAAGGAAGCAGCTCTGCAGGATCTATTCTATCTTTTTTTTTTATAAACAATATATATTATCAGCTCCTATTCCAAAAGGTGAAATGAGACTTCCTGGCTTACCCAGTTCATATCCCTGTTTTGTCAGAGAGCGCCACTATATCAACTTTTCTTGCAGTCTTATCACAAATCATTCCCTGAATAATGGCTTTTGCAGCAGCAACAGCAGAATTAGAGCTTCACCAGCAGGATGTGGATTTTGTGCCCTGGCAATCTGATATAGCTTTATCTTTTTTTCTTCTTTTGCTCCCTGTCATTTGTTGCAGTTGAGGCTCAATCCATTGTGCTTTGCTGTCATCAGGTGTTGTTCTTAGAAGCTTTGATTTAGGTTTGCATGATCAACGTGAGGGAGTTGCTCCAAATAACAAGCCAGGGTGTCTGGCATCGGTTAAGTTGATAAAGCAATGATGTGAGAAGAAATAAATCCTGCTGCAGGCATAAGGGGTATCTTTAAAATGGTTTCTCTTGAAACAAAAAATATATATATATTTTTTGTTTTTGTTTTTTAAAAACCTGTTTGAAATAAATAATACCTAGTGCTTCAAAGGTGCACTGGCCTGTTCGGACTGGGCCGACAAGATATTTTTTACTTTTCACAATTAAAAAAAAAAAGTTCTTGTGGAGAATGCAAAACAGAAACCAGTGAGGAAGACTGACCTTTAGTAGCACCGAATGAACTGCTGCAATACCCAATAAAAATAAGAAAATCAAAAGTATGCAATATCCACTGAGAGTAAAGGTGTAGGCAGTGCCATTCTCTGCAGTTACTTTTCTCCAGATGGGACTGATATTTTTGTCAAGGTGTATAAAATATAAAACAAATTGTAGTTGTGCAATAGTTAGAGTTTGAAGATTAATCTGACAGATTGCTAAGGGGAAACTTAGCTATTTGTGACCCCTTAGCACAAATAGCTAAGCTATAAGATATCTCCAAAAATGGAAAATACTGTATGTCCTCTAAATTGATTTATTTTCCTTTACAGTGTGCATAAACACAGTCAGGTTTACACTAACTATGCTCACAGACTCCTACGAAACAAAAGAAGACTGATTTCTCGAACTGAATCAAAGAGTGCTTCCTGAAAGTATTAGTCATTCACAACAGCCCTCTTTATGCTGCTTTAATCTAAATGAAACCCACTTGTTTAGAAAATCTGGCTTGCTTGGGGAGGTGTGAATGTGCAATAAAACTTTGAGCCACATGAAACATTTGAATTCTGATCTGCCTAAAAGCCACACCAGTTAGTCCTATAGTTTACTTCGGTTTAAGTAAACCATTGCGCAAACAGGAGAAACGGCTTGTGATCTTTTGCCAAAGACAAAAGTTTTTGTTTACATTTTGTGAAAAAGGAAGTTGCGCTCTTTGTCTTCTTTGGGGGTTTCGTGTAATTTCTTTCTGGTTTGTGGTGCAACGTCATCACACAAAATGGGGTTTTTCGTACGGTCTGGTTGGCTTGACACTGTGCAGCGTGAAAGCAAACCACACCAATTGAAAATGCAACAAGTGTTGCAACTTTGGTCTCCAGTCAAACAATGTCTACTGTAGTATCAGGTGTGATAACACCCTTAGATTAAGGATGTTCACACTTTTGCAACCAGCTTATTGTGGCCAGTTTATTTTTTGCATTTCTATTACAACCCAACCCTGCTAGGATTCAATGAGGGTAAAATTATAACATTAAAAATTGTAAGAAATCAAAAGGTTTATTACAAAAAAACCTTCACAGAAACCAAGAATTGATGACATAAGTTGCCAATGAAATCAATAAACAACAGAAACCAGACAAAGCTTTCTCTGCAAAGTGGGCCAAATACAACCACTACTACAAGTAATAAGCAAAACACAAGGGAGAAGAGTCACCCAAACTACCGCTCACTAGTGGTTCAGACAATAGGAATGTCTAACAATGTCACAGGCTATTCAAGCTACAGCACAACTAACATACAAAGTCTAAACAAACGTGGAAGGCAAAGACAGCTGCAACAAAGGCCCAGCTGTACAATCAGGCTGAAGCTGTTCTTCAGAGTCTTTTTAAGGTACCGGTGTGTCTCATCAGCTGCTGATTGGTCAGGTGTTAAACTGCTGGTCAAATAGGCTTTCAGAAGACGTGAAGGGTTCCCAAGCAGCCAACTGTCTGGGTGTGTTGCCACACTCAAATCTGCAACACTCCTTCCAAGACCAGGGCCCCAACAAATTATACATTTGTTTGGTTTTCATTTGAACTGTGTAGGTTGTAGGTAAATATGTATGTTTTTAAATTGTTCCAAGTGATTCGGAGATTAAGATATGTGTGTTCAGTACAAACTGGAGCAAATTTATTTTTACAAAGAATATTATACAATTGTCAGCTGTTAGAACCACAATGTATTAGAGATAAGAAATAGGCATTTGTTTAAATTCTGCTTGCTTTTATTGAGTCATAATTGGGGTACCATGTGGACACACAAACAACCCCAGCCTTGGTACACATAATAACACCACACATCAGCTTTAATTGCCTGATCAAATACATCCACAGAAAAAGTGGGTGACAGGCTCGATGTTAAAGGTAGTTATTTGATGAAGACAGTTTCACACGACTCTCACAGCAGCAGGCAAGAATCGAGCTGACGCTTTCTTCCTTCAGATGCCGAGAGCAATAACAACAAAAAAGTGTTAAAGATTTAAAAGAAGCTGCGTAAACTTTGCAGGTGCCGACATCTAATTATCATGATGGCCAAGTGTTGTTGTTCCTCAAAAATAAACATAGCGTTTGACCAAAACTAAAAGTTTAAGGTTCATGCTAACTCGCATGTGAATTTGCAGAGTGTTAAAAACAGACATTTAAAATTCAAAATATAACTGAAAACAACAATAATAAACAGAATAAAGAGAAATGGAAACACAAATAAATCACATATTTCATGTGCATTTCAAATGTTCCACTAATCCAATTTAAGGGTTTTGTGTCTACAAAATTTTTTTTTGGGTGATCTGAAGAAAATATGAAAGCCCAACTATCAATACACTATAAGTCAAGATGAAATAACATTTTTGACGAGCATCACATTTTTTTAACTTAAAATTATTTTAGAAATTCAGATTACCTAAATATGTTTATGTAGTAATGTAGCTCCGGCCTAAAGTGTACTTCGTCCTCCTGGAAGGTGAACCTTCATCCTGATTTCAAGTTTTACTACAAGATAAGCTTCCAGGTCTGCTCTGTATTTAGCACCACCCCTTTTCATCTCCTCTATGTGGTGTGTGACCAAGTTAAGTTGGACTTCTTATGGTTTTGTTTCAACAATTGCTTTCCTCCTGCCCCTCTCCCATAAAGGCCAAGGATGATCAGTACCTAACTCATGGGTGTTGTGTCCACAGACTCTTCTAACTGAACTCCTATTGAGTTTTCATGGCTTCCTTGATCATTTCTCTGATTAATTCTAATTCAGTAAGTTGTAAGGTCCCACCAAAACTTTGACCAAACCTACGCCCTTGCCTATCATCACTCTTACTGTAATGACAAGGACTTGTTAAGCATGACTGCCAAATGTTTCTTTATATGTCTAAGTGAGGTGATAAGGCTTATATTTTTTTTCTTCTTGGCTTCTACCAAAATTATCATAAAGCAGAGCCACAGGTTTTACCACATACGGCCTGATTAATAATTTAGAGAGCATGGAGGATATAAAAAGAAACAAACTTACTTTTCTTTTCACAATTAAATCCACATGAATTAATAGGTAAATCATAAAACTTGTGCATCTTTAGGCATCTACTGAATGCAAAATCTGAACAATATTTAATAACATCAAAGTAGGACAAAAACTGTAAAGACAGTATAATGTATGTATGTGGGGGATTTAAGAATTGATTGGCTTCATGCTTTCTGTTTAACAACTGCTGTAATAATTAATAAATTAAATCATTTATATAGATTCATCACCTTTATCGGTTTATTTTGTGTGTGCCGGCGTGTGTGTGTGTGCGAGTATGTATGCTTGACTCATTTTGTCAGACAGAAATTACTATTTATATCCATGAGATTAAATTTGCCTACTCTGTAAAAGAGTATGAGAGAGGGAAAATTGAATTTGAGACAGCTAGTGAATGCCAAGTGGGTTAATTCATGGATTTAACCCATTTAGAACTACACGTAGTCCTTGAATTATGCCAGCAGGTAAGTTTCCAATGTGGCTGTGCAACGGCGACAACGAGAGATTTTCACTGAGGGATAATTCTGTTTAAACAAAATGAACTGTGTCTGGCTGGTAATTTAAAAACAGATTTTCTCTTTCAACATATTGAATTTGAGATCATTATGTTTGTGTCTTTATGTGAGAAGTAGCCTAAAAGTCTCGATCTGATCAGAAAGCATCTGACTTTGTGGATGCCTTGACTGAGCAAATTTAAATTAAATATAATGTACATATGATCTATTTCAGTGCATGTAGCTGTTTGATGTAATTAAGCCCAGCACCTGATTTAGTTCTGCACTAGTCACAAAATGGTGTCCTCTGCTTGGTTTTGCATTTTCCAGAGTGTTTGATGAATATGACATTCGATTTGTATGCCAGCTTTATATCTGATCTGCTGATGTCTCAGATAATTGAGGTAATATTAGCCAAATGTGGTGTGTACAAGTGGCAAATATGAGTAGAAATCAATCAAATCAACAACATCAATTATGAATATGAACAGATTCATAATCGTTTAAATCCTGCAGATGAATATTACTCTCATCAATGTTTGTTTCAGCATCTGTGCACATGTCCTCAATAGTTCCTGGATAATCAGTCATATTCTGACTCAAATTTATAACATTGAGCTAGTCACAGCAGGAACGCTTTCACCATCAAACTGGTTTTCTTGTAAAAAAAAAAAAAGATGTTGCACTGGAGGAAATTGCTTTAAAATGCACAATGGACTCTTATCAAAAGTCATTCTCCCGGCATAGTGTTTGCTAAAGCTACGAAACCACTCTGGAACAGCCTGCACTTTGCCATCTAGTTAGCCATCTACCACCAGTCCCTATAAGCCCCTCTGACCTACAGAGAAACACTTTTCTGCACAAGCTTTTCGAAAACTTCACTGCACTGGAAAGTCAGATTTTATTTTGGCTTGACTTTTTTTGTTGTTGTTATAACTGTACGGTCATTGGAAGAAAATGCACTTCTGGCCATTTACTTTAAAATTGGTCCTAGATAAATATTTTGCACAAAAAAAAAAAATTATGAAAAATAAATCTGGCTCTGCCATACCAGAATAATGCAGCTCCTTTAATCCCACCTCTATCAATCCCACAGCCGGGATTCTCAAGACAGGCAGGTTCACTGTTACACTCTTGTGTCAATCAGCCGCCACAGGCAGAGCGCCCAGCCTCCTCTGGCAGACCACAAAACATCTGCCACCTCGTTGCTTTGCTACAAATGTTCAGCCCCCACCTGGCTGCATGATTCACGTCCGCCATTAAGGCCTGTTGTATGACTAAGGATTTCTTAACTCGAGAATATCTCTCTTGAATTGTGATTCATCTGCTATTATGAACACACCACAAATCACTTGCTTGCTCAAAGCTATATGTTGGAAGTATTGACAATGGGAAATTAACGAGGGATGGTGGATTAGTGGTGGAAACAGCTGCCAGTTTGCCATTTCTGGTCATTGTCAATGACATGCGCCAAAGTGTGAAAGAACTGAGAAGTGTTACATTGGTAAGTCGAACACAGTAGACGGTTATCAAAGAGAAATTTCTTCACATGGCATCAGAAACAAGGTACATGAGACACGCACTGTACCAACTTTGATTGGAAACATTTTCCCCCTTCATTTAGAAGACACAGGGATCATGTTCTAGTGCATGGTGAACATCTGAATTGGTTTACTGGGCCTCATCAACAGGGCACCTCAGACATACATATTTGCACTATTTGGACTCCTTCTACTTTGGTTCCTATTTCCTTTTAAGCAAGATCCCCGTTAAAATAGCAGCAGACATATCTACTTTTGAAATAAGCATATATTTTAAAGACAGTACAAAGATTGCTTTTGTTGTGGAATACTGTTATATACGGGTCTTTTTGAAAACACTTTCTACAATAACAATTCTGAATACTGTACTTGCTTAAAAATCTACTCCATAATAGAAAAAAATATTTTTAACGTGCATTCCCGTGTCTATAAAACATTATCTGGAATGAAACCTGTTTTGTTTGAAAAGTTACACTGTAAGAGTGGAGAGGTGCTGCTGCTCTGGATGTTCTTAACTGTGCATTACACAAAGGAACACCTGGAGGTTACACCAGGATCCACTCATAAATCTGAGGTAACAAAAGGCATGATTTAGTTGTTGTAATTTGCATGATTTATCTTCACAAAACTAACAATAAATGTTAAGATGGAAATAAGATTTACTCATTAGTTTTTTTCATTGTATTGCGGTTTTCCTCCAAACTAGGTCTAGTGCTTACTTTTCACAACAGTTTATTTTTGTTTTCACTGATAAACCATACACTTCATGCACTAATTTTGGCACCAACTCTGTAATTATGGGCATGGGCCTGCCATTCTTTTCTACTGCGCCATCCAAGGGACATGGGGAAAAAAAATTGTTTTGCGTTTCCTCGCATTAAGTTTTGCATTCCCTTTCAATATGCTTACTGCGATATTTGCTGGTCTATTTTGTATACAGACCCAAATGTCAATTTCAAA
Source organism: Xiphophorus maculatus (assembly GCF_002775205.1). Lineage (NCBI taxonomy): Eukaryota > Metazoa > Chordata > Actinopteri > Cyprinodontiformes > Poeciliidae > Xiphophorus > Xiphophorus maculatus. Next base: position 20,071,665 of record NC_036450.1, on the reverse strand, counting down.
TTTCAAATATATACACATTTAAAGAGTCTCAGTGAAACGTGTATATTAAACTGATTGAAAATTGATTTATTCACTGCATGTTTATGTTTGTTTGTGTAAGGCTGAGATGGAACTGCACATGAAAACGGCCCTTTAGACCATTTAGACCAGGGGTCTCAAACTCCAGGCCTCGAGGGCCGCAGTCCTGCAACTTTTAGATGTGCCACAGGTACAAAACACTGGAATGAAATGGCTTAATGACCTCCTCCTTGTGTAGATCAGTTCTTCAGAGCCTTAATGACCTAATTATTCTATTCAGGTGTGGTGCAGCAAAGGCACATCTAAAAGTTGCAGGACTGCGGCCCTCGAGGACTGGAGTTTGAGACCCCTGATTCAGACTATCAAAACTGTCAGATGACTCATTACCCCAGTGGTTCCCAAAGATTTTCTGGGCCCCCCTATGGATTACAATAACCCCCCACACCCCCCAAAAACAGAAACAAAAAATCAACTGGGCACACATATTGTTCAACCAGACATAAACCTATACACATATTTTGTTTTCAAACTCTACTGAAGTTTATTTTACACTTCAGGTTGCAACAAAACACACTACAAACCATCTTTACAGTGAAATATTGTTGTGCAACAGTTTTTTTTTTCATCCGTACAGCTTCCCACGCTCCCCATAGGGCTCGTGCCCCACACTTTGGGATCCACTGCATTACCCCATGATAATAACTCAGAAATAGTACAAATAATTTGGATGTATTTTTTTCTTTCTTTCTTTCCTATTTACAGAAAGTTTCAGTTTATATCATAGGTTTGTAGTTCATTTCTATCCTAAAGAAAAAGATGTAAAGCTTCACATATTTCACAACGAGATATTAACATTCATGGATAAGCCTTACAAAAAAATGTATATAATAGCAGAAAGTGTGACGGCCACCGTAAGAAAGGCTGACAGTATTCAATTATGCCGCATGAACTGATGAGTACATTATTGCGAGAAAACGTAAAAGAAAAAAAAAATCTTCCATGTCCCCAAGAGGCTCCGTATTTTTCCACAACTGGAAAATTAACTAATATTCGGTACTGATGTATATTGTTAAAAAATGCTCATGTTTCTTCAATGCCTCAAATATTTATTTCACAGAGATGACATTCCCTAGTTAAGATACAACCAGTTAATAACTATGGTCATTTTTGGTAAGAAAAATAAAATGACAATAATTCGTTCTTGCAGTCTTATCCAACTTCACTGGGCTAAAAATTGTAGTGATACAGATTTAACAGCAATAGTTCACACACACACACACACACAAAAAAACATATTCAGTCTCCAGTTTTTGAGGACATCAGAGTGGTTGAAACACAATCAAAGCTAGAGTTTGAAAAGACATAATACTTCTGATTGGAAATATAGTTCTCTTTTGTGAAATACCTGCAGTTCATATCCAATCACTTCTGTCTGAGGATTGATTGGACAAGCTCTTGTTCTTCTGTGGACAACTGTTTGATCTACCGAGAACACTTTTCTTTAAAATCGCAATACAAACCGAAGGAAGAAAAAATCTACTAAAAATATAGTCTTTATAGTCTCTGGAAATGTTCCAAACCTCTCTGAGGGCTTATGATTGTCAGGGGACTTTGAGCCTACCCGATGACTCCAGCTGCTCCCCACCTATGGATTTCACATCTACTTAATCTGTCAGCTGCATTTCCAAACATTTTTTTTTTCCTTTTGTCAATAAGACCACAGCACGACCAGCACAACAAGAGAGGAGAGGGTGGCTTTTCGGTTCACCTCCCTTCACAAGGAGGCACTTTTTAGTCATAGTTAGGGGAGAATAATGATTTGATAGTTCACTTCCATTAAAATAATTAAATATGGCATTCTAGGTTCCCATTAAGAAAACCACAGAAATCATTTTGTTCCAGGTTATAAATCTGTTTATGGATCGGAGATTTAAAAGCTCCACGGTAAAGCAAACCTCATTTTGTCTGAGTGGAGGAACCCACAGGACTTTGCTACATTGTTTGCAATGTTTTTCTGCTGCAAACAATCCAGCAAAATCAAAGCCTTTTTTTTGTCGAAACTATCTACTCAAAGTGAGCTGACAGCCCACAATATTTATCTATAAAAATGATTTTTTTTGCCCCCCTTTGAGCAAGCGATCATCAAACCGTTTGAGCATTCTTGATTTTTCTCTGAATGCATCATACCTAGAGAAGAAGGGATTTTGGTGACGCCTGTAAATTTGAGTGTTTCATCATTTTTCTATTGCTTTTTAGTGGATATTTTTTATGTTCCAAAATAATGTCTTCTCCTCTTGTACATAGCAAATACATGGACACAAACCAAAGAAACATTTGGAGACTAGAAGCTTTTCCCAGATAATTTTTTCCATGAAAATAACAACAACAAAAAAACTGTTGTGCTGTGTGGTAGATCTTTGTCCTGCAATGAAATGACAGGTGTGATGTTTGTGACGGTGCGGTACCGGCTTTTGTCTACGCTGTTAGATGGCGACAGGGCCTCTGACAGGTGTTAAATAGGTGTTTAAGAGTAAAGTAACCTGAAACCGTGCTCCACAAGTCAGTCAGCAACAACATATTTACTGTTTTCTTATATTTTATCTGCAAAATGTATCTTAGATCATCTGAAAGGAAAGTTAGCTCATATTTACTGTCAAACTCTGTGCTGCGACTGCAAATTTATTTGTAGTTGAATCAATTGTGAGTTATATGTATACCTCTAATTAAGTTGTTTAATTTTGTTGATCTATTTTGCAAATTTAAATCGCTGATGCGTCTCGCTGAAGAAAACAAACACAACATCTGATTGGTCAACCCACACATCAACTCAACTACAGACAAGAAACTTTCCCTGCAGTGTTTTTGTCCCACTGAGTGACTTTTATTTGTGAGGTGGAAGGATAAAAGTAAAGTTGTGATGATCAAATTAGGGGAGTTTCAGAAATGAAATACCAGTTTCATCTTTAGGTTATTAAAAAATGTTTTGTAGTTTTTCTTCCTTATCATTTTTGGCAGTTGTGGTCTGAACCCAACCTGTACACAAAAATTAATAAGACATATGAAACTTTTACAATCCTTTTCTTGACCACAGGTGTCTAGAAGCGCTGATGTATGCAGACCACGTCCAAAAGTGATTCTGTATATGCAGCTATTCTGCATCCATCAACTTTTATAACCTGAATTAACATTGTTGTGCACCTTGTTAGTTTCCTGTTTCTTTAGCATGTCTTGAAATGCTTGCTTTTCTGCTCTACACTAAAAAGGTTCGCCAAACTGCTTTGCAAGCAGCACAGGCCATTTTTGTCAATGTGTAATCTTTCCAGCATGCAGCAAAATTAAATTGTCATTGGGTAACAACATGAGCCCCTCATATCAGATACCACACACTCGGATAGCAAGGTGCTGGAAATGTAACGTCAAAAGAGGAGAACGTACATTTTCCACTGCAGCGACGGAATAGTCATACAAAGCAGTAAATTCAGCCACAGATTCTATAATCTATAATTCTATTGCTTTATTGCTGTCTCTTGAAAATGTATCTCCTCTCTTTAGAGTGTCCTTTAGAGAGTTGCTTTGCCTTAATCACCTTCACAGCTAGTTGGTTAAACCCGTTATATTCAGCCTATAACCCCTATGCAACTGCTATGAGAATCACCTAAACTAAAGCATATGGACCTCTTTCATTTTCAGCTTTGATATGGTTCCAAAGTGCAAACATGTTAGCAACACAAGACACATTAAATCAACATTTTACCGCAGCTAGTTGCGCCTTCTGTGTAGTTGACATAAAACCTAAATGGGTGTTGCAGTCAGGGACTCCAATAGGATCATTTAATGCGGTGAACAGGACCCGGAGCTCTGAAAAAACAATGACGCTGTGTTTACAAATGTATATTTTAATGTCTTATAAAACCCTGAGGCTGGTCGAATATACACTACTACACCTTAGAGCGCAGAACGTTTAGATTTTTTAATACTGCTATGTAAAAGCAGATATTTGAAAAAAAGTGTATAATTTTGTACTTTATACTAAAAAAACCCCAAACCTTTTTTAGATGTTCAATAGAAAGCATGTAATTTAAAATATCTTACTTGTGACAACGTAAAATGTTTCACATGATGTTTTCACATGATTTTTGTTCTTTTTTTTTGCATTGTAAGATAAAGTTACCTACTTAGTCAGATTCAGGATATAGGCATTTATTAATCTAAAATACACATGATTCATTAAAAAGATTAATTTTTTTGGACAGTTGCTGGATCGCCTAATCCAGTCCTTATCAAAGAAATTTTACTTTGTTACTATCTTTCAAAATATGTCAGGTCTAAACAAATTTATTGTTGATCAAAAAGGATGGGTTTTAGGGAAACAACATATTACATCCTCAAGCAACTCCATGAAAGCCAATTGCTCTGTTGCAGTTACATATCTGCTTCAACATTACGCTTAAAATATCGAACCAGACAAAATATTTATTAATTGGAAAATATGTACTGACGAGGGAATACAATAATGTCATTTCTGGAAATGTACTGCTTGAAAGTGGATGGTTGTTGATCCTTATGTGTTTACTGCTTCCTGCAAACATGAAGTAATTAATCTCTAGGAGTAGAAAATCAATACAAATGCAAGCTGAATAAGCCTGTCAATCAACAACGCTTTAACTCGAAAGACGGTTTATATTAGTAATATGTGGTGCGTTTGTCAAACCTGCAAGCACAGCAGCTGGGTGAAACAGCTGCACCTGGATAATTCATTCCTCACAAAATGTGTTTCCTTTGACATGGAAACTATTTCCATGTCAAAATGTCACTTTTCCACACAGGCATATCCAGAGTTAGGGATAGGCAAAAACCAGACACGGATGAAGGAGTTGTTGAAGTCCGAAGGCCAAAAAAATGAACCACTAACATCTCTGCAGACCCCACAAATTCTGGACATAAATTGATAGTCAAATTTCTTGTTTACACATTAGAGAAGCTGATTTTCATTCTGATGTATGGACATATAGATAAATGTTTAGATGGACGGAAACAGCTGCTAGACAGTGGGGTGGAGAAATAAATCTGAAAATACAAACATATTTTTTTTTAAATAAGAAGTGCTTAGATGAAATTCCAGACTTTTTCTTTGAAATTTTTGATAATATATGAGCAAAATAAATACATTTGCAAACTGCAAACTGAAACTAATCTCTTTTGAAGAAAACAAAAATGTTGTAATAGTTCTACAATTGCTCAGTGGGGATAATATAATATTCTCTTCTGGGAGACCAAACTGCTGCCAAGCATGTGCAAGGATTAACTTTTCATCAATGAAACTGGGAGATTTCATTAATTGATTGGCTCGGTCAGCCACATTTGAAATGCATCACATCCACTTATTGTTCAGAGCATTGATAAAATCTGAGGAAATGTGCTAAAAATTAATTATTCAGTCACAAGTGACTTTTCATAATGACTCCCCTGATCTATTGCACAAAAATGATTCGATGAGGGGGAGAAATGGAGTACACTCAGCTGAATATGGCACAGATAATTTTAAGATGACACTTAAACACTTAACAGTATTGTTATTTGTCTTCTTTCCTGGTTAGCAAAATAAGACTAAAGTCTGATAAGTAATTGATTAATAAAGATGAATTTGTTGCAGGTGGCTAGGCAAATGAAATCCCTTCTCATTGCTTTTAGGTCACTTTAAAAAAATAGTTTTGAGAAGAACAACACGACTTCATCAGAAACCGCAGCACCACAAACAGAGCCAACACAAAAAAAAAAGCTTTTTAGGAATTGGACTTGCTGTTCTCTTGCTCTCTGGACTAATGCTGGGGAAACTCTTTGGAACACAAAAGTAGGATGTTGGATGGTGAGCAGCCCGAGGAAGTGTTACACCCAAATACATCCCAGTTGGAACATAAATTATTCCAGCTCTACGGTTTCAGCGGGGTTTCGAAAACAACAAAAGTCCTTTAAAGTGGGGTCGAAAAATTAGTGGATGTGTACTTGTAAGAGGGAGTAGGAGGGAAAATGTACAACAAAATTCCTTAGGGTAGCAAAGTCAAGGGAATGAACGACAGATGAAAAGGAGGAAAATGCTGTCCCAATGTCCCAAGTTATTTATTTTTTCATTGGCATATGACTTTAGCAACAGAGAGAATAGGAAAACACTGAACAAGCACCTGGGCTACAAATCCTCCATGGGACTCAAAATTGTGACAATGGAAAAACAAAACCTACAAAAAAAACAAAAACAAATAATAAAGCTGCACTAGATATTCTTCTACTTCCTCTCAAAAGTCTGTTTTCTTTGTATGTGCACAAAAAAATCTAGAAGTAGGTGGAGCCTAGCTTCAGCTATACGGTTTTTGCTAGATAAAGTTTTAAAAAATTGCTCAAGTCTGTTTAGATCCAGATTTTTACAACATTTTCAGATTACTCTTTGACTTAAGACTCATCACCAAATGACTTGATCAATCAGAAAATGTAACAAGTGAAAGGCAACTTAATTCTCTGTTTTTGTGCAAGTCGTGTGTGTCACAATTCTAGTGAGTTTAGATTGTTTCCTATTTTATTGATTCAAGCTTAGTTCTTTCCTATTCAGTTAATTCCTTTATAAAGGGTATTCATATTTGTTCTTGCATTTTTATTCTCTGTGCATTTGAGTTTATTGTTGTATTTCTTTTGTGCATTTCCTTGGATTAGTTTAAGCCTTCTCCCTTTGTGTGTTGTTCATTTCCTCCTCAGCTCCTCGTGTTCATTAGTCTTCTTCACTCACCCTACTTGGTCAGCCTCCTCTCACAGCTGCAACGTGTTTTCAATCAGCCACATGTCAATTGTCCAGTAATCAAGCTCCTCAGTATTTAAGCCTCCTATTCTCAGTCATCCCTTACTGGATTCTCCCGTTCTCTACCCTGTGGTTCTTTGTAGCTCAGCTTGTACGCCAAGTTCCTTCCAAGTTTTGCGAATCTTTCTTCCACTTTACTGAACTTCTCAACTCACAGCAAGTGGCTGTCTGTGCTTGGGTCTTTGATGAATCCCCCAAAGATGGCAGAGTGCCATCTAAAAATGTGCTTTTGACTACATTATACATATAGACACAGACAAATGTTGATGCATCATTAGTTGTAAGGGTGCTGATGAATGTGATTAAAGCCTCATATAATATGGTTGTGTGTGTCACTCTTTTTTTCTTCTCTTCTTTTCACATCCCAGACAGACTGATGTTCTACATTAATAAGAATTGTTTTACTAAGGCATCACCACAACACACTGTATCACTTTTAAAGGCTTTCAGCTTGGAGGTTTTATTAAGATAAAAAAGGAATGCTTTAAAAAAAATCTGTCAAAGGGTTTCTTAACGAGATTAAACATTGCTTTTCCGTCTTTTTGGTTGAAAAGTTCGAATGATCAAAAGCCCTAAATGAAAGGGAGCTTATCACCATCTTGTAAATAAATCACAGGCAGCAACAACTGAGTGATTTTTTTATTTTCATTTTTTTCTTTGCAAGTGATCCATGCAGAAAGTTCTTTAATTTAATTTCAGACATTCATCTAATCCAGGAGTAGAAAGATGATATCGCCCCTTTTTCATCTTCTGTTTGTAGACAGTCTTTGAGCTTGCAAGATTTTTTCATCATCATTATATTATTATTATTATTATTGTTAAGTGTAGGTACATTTATAAAAAGCTGGTTTCAACATATTTGGTAAAACCATTACTATTTTTTGACAGTATATTAAGAGACAGATGAGAGACTTAAAGCTACAGTAGAGAGACAAAAAACATTAACTATGACTATCATTTCGAGTTGGTATTTTTCCTGGGCTTGATCTGAATATGCTCTATTGTCACAGCATTCTCTACAGAGGTCCAGGAGTTTTTTGGGTTTTTTTCTTTCAGTCACAGCAGATATTTTTTCTTACTTTGGCACCGTAAATGACAAGGCGAGTGAAGCACAGTTGTCTATCTGCTCTCTGAGGGAGGTTGACTCTCTCACACTTTGAAAAGCCCTGGTCTAGGTTTTCAGATGACTATTGCCAGCTTGAAAGATTTACGGACCCACCAGCATTGTCTGGGGTTCTCCTGTACTTGGCAGGACAGAGAAGATAATAACCCAAGTGTTTATGCCTCAGCTTTTCAGTGTCACTTGACAATAGGATGATTAAACATGTAAAAGGTGCTCTGTACTTTGAATACCATCATTTAAAGGTAATTAACAAAGCCTGCTGTATTCTGTGCCCATTGAAAACATCTGACTGTTGTTTGCTTGGAATGCAGGCTACATTTTTGCCAAAAACAAATTCCATGTAACACCATATACATTACTCATTTCGGGGGTAGTGATGAAATGAGAAAAAAATATATATCAATACAGATTGAAAACAGAGAGGGAGACGCCATGAGAAACACAGAATGCTCATGCTTTACTGATAACGTTTACCCTGAGGTTAAACAGAACTGCAATGCAATTACATAAAATAATAATCATACAAAGTTGTCTTACTGTTCTATAATATGTAGCCAGAGCACACCTTACCAAAGACATATCAGTTATTTTAAAAATGAAATACAGTTTCTGAGCAAGGCGAAGACGTTTTGAGACACGGCATGGTTTCACGTCTTAAATGAGCTTGTGTATTTAAATGTCAACCGTGCTTCAGAAACAAGTTGGTAAAATGATGTAAGATGATTCCAAGTGTTTAGAAAAGCATTTTGTCTGTATTTGCTGCAGTTTAGATCTTTGTTTTACTTTTTTGTCATAAAAATGAACCTCTTGTTAGCATTGGGCTCCAAATCACTGGTAATGTACATAATTACATGGACAAACAGATGACATATTGACTATCCTGCACAAGTTTTGTTTGTTTTACTTTCTATGTGTATTGGATAGTTGACAGACTTGCTATGATTTCTGCAAAAGTGGCCATAATGGCCATTTCATGACAGAAAATCCAAGTAATTAAAATATTTAATTAGGCTATCAAATGTACTATAAAGCCATCTGTGGGAGGGATCGATTTGATGCAAAAATTTCACATCAAGCAAAAAGTATGTCATATTGTAAAACATGGGACTGGGAATTTTATTTAGATTTTTTATTATATATACTCTATTGCTTTGAATAACATTTAAAGCAAGAATATGAAACTTGCTAGACACCCTTGGAAACTCAAAACCCGCCTTATAAAGGAAACGGTAGACAATAAAGGGGGCAGATATAGTTACTGATTAACATACAAATCATAAATAAAGAATTTGAAAATCAAGGAGGAGCTTTGACAGCAGAATATGTAAATCCAAAGTGAAACACACTGGAGAAAACAAAGAATCTTACCCACTGACATTCACTAATTAGCAGAATTAAAGTAAGGTGTTAAGTTAGAGTGACTAGAAAAAAAACCGTGAAGTGTCAGAAACTTGGCTGATGCTCATCAATGTGTCTCTTTCTCTGCAGTGCAAAAGAGAAGGTAGGGGCTTCAACACCAGGGGCGTCACAAGGTCATTTCATCATGTGTTGTGAGGTCGAAGTTGGACCAAATTGCTGGCAGGAGTGTGGGAGTTGACAGTAGCGTGGGATCCACATAGTGCAATAAAACAGATTTAACAGCAGATCTAAACTGGAGAAAATACAGACTTAGAATTCGAAGAACGGGGCCATGAGGCATGGGCAGTGTAAGGCAAGAAACCAGTAATGAGTAATGAAAACCAGAAAACCTTGTGCACCGAGGATCTGGGTGAGCTTAATCAGGGGAATGTGGAACAGCCACAGGGAGAGAAAAACAGGGAGACCGAGAGAAGGTGAATAAATAACACAGAGGGAGCTGAACTAGACACAAAGATAGCTACAAACTAACATGAGCTGGTGGAATGAGGGTAAAACCAGACACAAAATATGCTTTCTTTTTTACACTTATTACAATAAAGATAAAAACTAAATGTACTGTATAAGATATTCAAATGCAGGTGAGACTGCTAAAATTCTAGTCAAATCACTACTCAAACATTCCTTAGAATGAGGCATAGCCAACTTGGAGAAATCACCGCAAATGAAAGGGGAAGTAAAAGGCTGAGGTTATTTCTTTAAGTTAATGTTGCGTTTTAAAAACATTAAAATATTTGTGGAGGCCAGCTAAGGAAGGTAGGAAGCATAAAGGAGAGAAGCAAAGAAGCTGAACAAAGTGCTTGACGGTGGCCTCGATCCCTCTGGGGTGCGTCCTCTCACAAAGCCCAAGTCTTAAGTTATAGTTAGGTAACATTTTTGGACGACTCCCAGCAGAGTTCCCACAATGTGACATAGTTGTCACAAAACAGCAGAGAATCAAGGATTGTATGTGGGCACCTCATTAGATTTTAATTATTTTAAGATTCCTCATTTAATTCATATTTTATTCATGCAATCAAGAATGTCCTTAATATTAAAAACACGCTGGCGGAAATCAAGCCGTTGAATAATATAGCAACGTGAAGAGCCGAGAGATTTGCCTTATTGGGTGGTGCTGAGAAGAGTTTTAAAATTTTAGCAGAGAGGAGAGTTGTGGCAGCTGTAATATTATGGTACTGTGCAGTGGTCTGTGGCAGTCGCTGGGGAGGTTTTCACAGTCTGTGGAGAAGCTGAGACATCAAAGAACCAGAAAGCGGTAAAGCAATTAAGTTTCCATATGCACTTTGATTTTCTATTTAAAATCATGTCCCTTTTTTTGTAAGATACCACTGGGCCGGCCCAAATATATCAGACGCAGCTTTTATGAATATGAATAGATCCAAAGGATGATTGACTGTGCAACATAATTCAATCTTCGGTATGGCCTCTGCGAAGTATTATTTGGCTCATTATCAGATCAATAAAATGTAATTGCATCGACCTATAGTTGTGCTTTGTCATTTATCATGTAGGCAGCTATAATCTTGGTGATAATGCTCCCTTGTTGCGTTGAGGTTCATTAGCCAGGCAAGCCAATAATGATCTGGCAATGTCACCGATGCCGTGGAAACTATACCACTACATAAACAAACGTTAGCTGTCAAAATTTGGATCATCGTGCGGAGAGGTTGTCGAGGGTGTTTTCTGCACATGAAGTTAACAGTAGGTTTAATCCTCTGCTTTCCGGAACGCTGTGCCAGATCAGGATAAGATGACATAGCTGTCTGGCTTGAAGACAGCTTGCAGACGCCTCGTGTGTCAGTTTGTCACAGCAGGTCCTGATGGCGCTTGAGGTGACAGTGAAGCAGTCAGGGAGGAGTGAGAACTGATGTTTTTTTTTTGTTTTGTTTATTTTAAAGTGGATTTGCAGCAGTTGTGCATTTACCGAGTTCACCAGTTTCTTGATCTGCTGAGGGTCAACATTTGGTGCAGCAGCAGCCACCGCCTACCAGAAGCTGTCCGAACAAGTGTGCTGTTTTTTGTTTTTTTCCTCCTACTTTAATCTCTCACTTAAGATGGTCCCACAAGCTTTCAACAAAGCTTAGGTCAGAGGAGGAAGGGAGATATGCCATTATTCCCTGCCAGGTTTTAACTTGTATATCTTCTCGTTCAGTGGTCATGTTTCAGTCTTTTCTTAGCACTGCCTTTCCTCTGAGGACCAGACACCTCGTATTTCTGCTCATTCCAGTTAGGTTGCAGTTCGAGAAAATGACGGCACTGGTGGAAAATGGGTTCCTGTGAGTTCTTGAGTGGTTATTCTGAAATATGTGGTAGTTAATTAGAATCTTTTTCTCACTTGATTTCATGCAACACTTTTCTTCTTTTGCAACAAAACATTTTATGGCACAGGGATTTCTTGGAACTCCTGCTATATCATTTTGTAAAATCTTTTATGTTTCAGAGTAAGTTAAATTTGTTTTTTTGTCTTTTTGGCTAATTTTCCAGAAGAATAGAAGCTGTCTAAGAATTATGCAAACATCCATGTGGTATGTCGATCTGCTCAGGCCACACCTTCCCTATCTGCATGTTTGTACGTCACATGATATGCTTATCCAATAAGCATGAAAACATATTTAGTTTGGAGTTAGAACAATAGCTTGCCTAATTCCACACACACTGTTCTTGAGAGCAATTGCACCGCTATTGTTCTATTTTTTTGTTTTTTCCAACACAATTTCAAATACATGCACAGCAAAAACACAAAATAAACTGTTGGCCACTGAGCGTTGCACTGGAAAACGTTTTTGGTTTATCACCTTCATTCAAGATCATGAAATGTGCTTCTTTGCCTCCCAGATCTATTCTGCCAGTACTAAATAGTAACTAGTATAGCATCTGGGTAAGGGCAAAATCAATGAATAAAAACTAAAGTGCCCTGCAAAACTATTCATAGCACTTAAACTTTTCCAAAACTTTTGGAAGCTGTTTTATTTTTTCTTTGTTTGTTATTGTTACTATTTCCTTGTGTTTGACATTATCGGAAAGCTTAGAATCCACCCTTTCTGAATCTGTAAATAAGTTAAAACACCCGCAGGGAGACTTGTTCATAGTTTTGCTGAGGCATTTCTCAATGCAAAAAATAAAAATGAAAATACATAAATATATATGTTTCTGAATTTCACTTTGCTAATGCACTTACTTATGAAGTGAGGAAACATTTTTGACACATTGGGCTATTTTTATGAAATATGCAGGGACTCTTTTCTAAATTCATGTAAGATTATTAGATGAAATCCAACACATTTGGCAGCTTTCCTGTCTGGGGCGGATTGATTTTTCACAAGTGAAGAATCATTAAAGTTCTCTCTGGAAAATATTGGGTTGTTTGACTAAGCTGATTATTCTTTGTCTGAGAGACTCCAAGATGGAATAAATCAACGCCACCTCACAGAAAACTGTGATTTATGTGCATTATGCGGTTGTTACACATATAATGTTGAAATTATGTTCTGGCATCACTGACATAACAGCCACTAATGTCACCTAGCCTCTTTGGGATGATGCACTACTCTCTTCTAAACACCCAGCAGAATATAAATAAATAAATAAATGAACTGAATTCACTACAATGTGGGAAGATAGTGATGTAATGTCCTTTTTATGCATTTATACAGTAAACAGTTTAAAATACAGTTTAAAAAAAGACTTGACATTGTATACAGTGGCGGTCTTGCTGACCTAAAATCAGACTAAATGTGTCCCCTTTTTATAGATTAGTTATGAATGTTAAAATAATTTTAACTTTTTATATTTGCCAAATACTTATTTTGTTCTTTTTCTCACTTCTGATGTTTTTTTTTTTGTTTGTTTGGGTTTAAGTTTTAATTTGCCATAAAACTTAATTTCTTTGTTCAGTGTCATTGTTTAGGTCTTTTCATTTTAGTTTCTTATTTATTTCTGATATTCTGTTCATGCATTCGTGCTTTTCTTGTTGGTATCTTTGAATTCTTTTGTGTTTCGATTCGGCTGAATCTTTCTCTCTCCTGAAAGATGTTTAGTTGGCTAAACATTTATATTGGCATCTGAAATTTACACTCAAACATGAGCTACTCTTGTGAACGTTCATAATTCTCCTTCATATCTTTGCTGATTTATGTGATCTGTCCATGTTTTTTTTTTTTATTATTATTTTTGAATTGGTTCATCATTAGCTTAAAATGCAATTATTCGTAAAGGTTTTCTCAAATTGTGTAAAGATGAAATCATAAATACAGAAAGCACTCCTGTCTGATGTAAAATGACTCAATGTGAACTAAAGGTTGATTGTCATTTTATACGGAAGTCAGGAGTCTTTACGTAAAAACAGAGAATCAAAATGCTGCATGCTCCCCATTTGTTTGTGTCCATTCTGTGTCACAGCTCCAACATTAATGTTCATGTATATCCCAGTGCGGATGGCAGCTTCGGTATTTACTGCACTGCCATGAGATTACTCTCATTAAAGGCAAAATGCTGACCTTGGTAAGACACAAATGGATCTTTAAGAGACAGCCTCTTCCATCACAGTGAAATGGAGCGCTCCCAATCTCACAATACTGCTATTAAGTTTCATCAAGGCTCATTACATTCTGACTCCATGTCATCTCCTTTGCTCCATACAGTCCAGTCCTGCAAACACACAGCACCTCAATAGGTTTATATCTTTACATATAGCCTAAAATTGTTTTTATTGTTGGCAAGTGCTTTATCCAATAAAAGTTAAAGCTTTTGAGGCTTCCCACATATGAGAATAAAATGCAATAGCCTCTGTCAGGGAATATCACCCACTCGTTGTAAATGTCACTGTGCGTGCTTGTCAAAGTGCCATCATGGATGCACTATGTAAAGGCATCGTTAATGTGACAATGCAATTATCACAAAGCAATATTGGCTTTAATTGTTTAACATTCACAGAGGTAGAAATGCCTCCTAGCTGTTCAACCTCTAATTGATGCCAAAACTGAATTATAAGCCTCCGTCGGTCCGTTTAAGCCATGACAGCGCAGCGGCAAACCGGAGAAAACTGAAACGGAGAGGAAGGGGCAAGTGGGAGGCAGGACGGAGGGCAGACACAGCAGCACGCTTATATGATCTTGACCCAGCAGTCGATGGGGAAGGGTGGTGAAACCTGATTACAGACAGCCCACATCCCAGCCTGCTGATTTCATTTCCCTGGCTCAGTTCAGTTGGGTAAAAGACGGAGGTGTGATGTTCTTCACCAGCACACCGTGCTACCTTGTTAAAGCCTTGGGCGCCTTCTGTTCAAGTGTGAGGATACCTACATACTGTATGCCACAGCGTTTCAAAGAGCAAGTGCAATATTTGGCCTTAGTTGAATACATTAAAAACGATTACTTTTTTTAATCCAAGCTGTCTGAGCACTCCATTCAGTCTACCTCCAGAAAGGCACCATGAAAGTAAAGGTCACAGTCTGAAGGTGTTTAGATGGACATCTAGCTGTGTGATATGATGTGAATTTGGACCCATGACACCTCATCAAGGACACTTCCCACACCTAAACTGTCTCAAACGTCAGCTGAGGTTCTGTGTTTCCCTTCCCTCTTGAACACACAACTCACACTTGTCAAGGTGGCCTGTCACGAGTGTCTTCTTTATTTCTACCCCTTCTGCCCCTACTCGTTTTCTTGGTGCACAGGAATGGAGAAAGAGGTGATTTGTGCAGCCATATTTTTTTTTCATAAAGTCTCTAACTATTTGAATACTTTTTGTAGAAATTTAGACTGCAGTTGCAATAGGTTAATAGCTTTTCTTCCCCACATTGGAACTCAAATGTATATCTGTTCCACATTCCCCATGATTAATCTCACTTGGTTTCAACGTCATTCTTCACGGTTGCCTCAATATTTGCGCTCCTTGTTTGCTTCTTTTGTTTCACTTTCTCCAGTGTGATGTCCTGTTTCCTTTGTGCCAAAAATTATAAATTCCTGGGGTTTTTTTTTTATACATATATATTCAATTCTTCCTAAAGCTTATTAAAGCTTCCAACCTGCTTGCACTTTGGTCTATCGCAGCTACAAAACATGAAAGAACCATGGTACATTTTGAGATTTTTACACTCACTACTCCAAGCTTTGTCTCTCTGCTCGGTACATCATTTTGTTTATCGGAATTTCAATGACTGCAGTTTTAGGTTTGCATTTTAGTATGACGTCTCGAATTATTAGTAGCAGTTCTCTCATGTGCCTTGAATAAATTCTCAATTGGAAAGCAGACCAAAATTAATCCAGTATTTGACGCAACGTCGTTCTTTGCACTGAACCCACTTTCCCCTTTGGCTTTTCTGATTTTCACACAATTATTTACCTCAGATGGGTGGCAATGTGAACAATCAGCTGCTGTTCCTGAACAATAAATCTGAACAATACTTTTAGACACAAAAAAGTCTAAAAGTTTTCTGTCAGGTCAGAATTCAGACCTGACAGATCTGAATTCTTTTTCACCCACTGCAGTAGGTAGTCAAAAAAAAAGTTATATCCAATAGGAAGCCATATTGGTCAAACTAATCATTCCCCAAAAGTGTTATGTTGGTGTGATTTTCTCAGTGCAATTTCTAGAGAAAACTGATCATTTCAGTGACAGTTGGGACGATGATGACAGGTAAATAGCAGACTCATGGAGAACCATTGAAAAAAAGAAAGAAAGCAAAGCGTATGAGGAGGGAAGCAAGACTTTTTTTTGTACCCAGAACAGATCCCTTTTTTTATCCGATGCTTCCATTAGTTATGAACTATTTCTTGATTAGGAAAATATTTTTTAACTACTTAAACTTTTAAGACTTTCAATACTTATTGTGCCCTGTAGTTGGCTGCTTTTAGGCACCTCTCTCTCTCTTCTGAACTCATTCTGTCGAAGAACTTTAGAGCGTTATTTATTTATTTTCTTGGAGGTAGCACCCAAGGGCCTCACAGGATGCTGTCAGCAGTAATTCTGTGAACTTGATGCTTCTCCATGATCGTGTTGTTTATCCCATTAGCAGAATGTAACTAAAGTAACCTAATGTGGGTGTTCTGCCAGTGAGCCACTTTATTGCTTGCCTCTGTATAAGGGCTCACGATGGTTTCCAGTGTATCAAATACAAGATACTTTCCCAGAAAATATTGGACATACACAAACAAGACAGGGCTTACTGTAAATAGTGTTATTACTGTAAAAACTAAATGTTTTTATACTGGCTGGGAGAAAAACTATTGCTGCTTTTTTTAGGCTTTTTTAGACTCAAGGTTCAACGTTATTTCCATGGTGAAACACATTTCTACAAACCGAATAAATAAAATGAGACTAGGGGAAAATAGCAAAATATGTGTGTATCTGTGTGTCGACGTATGTTGAAATGTGTAGGATATTAAAGCACCTGCTATTACTTGTTGCCATAAACAAAGTGTACATAATACATCAGATGCTTTTTTATTTGTTAGTCTTGTTTAAAGCATAAAGAGACCATTTGGAAACAGTTGTGCTAACACTAGGCAACATTTTCAATTATAATTATTAATTGGACATACACAATTAATAGTTGTAACTGTATCAATTCATTTGTGTATTTTGTGGTGTACAATAATTGACATGAAATGAAATTAGCTTGGGTGAAAAAAAATGCTTAAATCAATTAATCACAACAACTTGTTGATAGAATGATGAGAAATAGTTGCTAGTGGTAGCCTTACATAAGGCTTAAGTATATTGTATATAAAAAAAAATCATACTGTTCACATGGGACCTCACGGACAAAGACTGAAGTGACATAAAATGTGAGAATAACAACTGTCACACATACTTACAGGTTTAGCTAAAGGCGAAGGAAAGAGGCAAAGAAGACCAGGTGTGCTAAGAAGGCCACACTAAAGGTGACAAGATGTTCAGTCAGGAAGGTGTTGAAAAATGATTGTTAGTGCTGCAGTAATGACGGCGGAACAGGTGGGTAAAAACCGCATTTGAAGACAGATAGAGAACAAGACCTTGGAGATATGAAACAAGAATTATATAGAAATGTGTTGCTCCTGCAGTTGTCAGAGATAACAAACTTTGGGTTAGGTTTGTTCACTTTGAGATACCATGATACCAAAGGAACTCTTAAATATTGTCTGGTATTTCTTCTTATCTTGAAGAGGAGATCAAAGACTGCCCTGTAGTATCAAAAATGCAGTCAGAACATCTTTTCTGTCAAGCATTTCTCTTAACTAAACAATAAAAATGTGTAATAAATAGCATCATGGTGGATGAAAATAGTTTTTCTTTCAAAAATAAGACATAACTTAAGACCTAACAAACATTGTGACCAATCTTTTCTATGACTGGATATATGTAGAGAAAAAAAAGTTTTCTTTTTGAGTGCATGAATGCAATAACTCCTATTTTCTTCACACTTATTTACTTTGACAAGCTGAACAGTGACACTTCAACCTATAAAGGTGCTGGGTCTTGAAATGCAACCCTGAAATTAGGGGATGCCTTGAAGCTAAATGAACTGAATTAAATTACTAATTATTAAGCCAAAGAAATTCAGTCTTTTCCATTCTTAGAGTATTGCTAAAGCTACAATTAATCCAGAGAAAAATGATGAATCAACAGCAAAAACCAATCGAAGACATTTTGGTAAAATTGATGGAGAGGCCAGCAGTCATATGCAGTAGTTATAGTGGCATTCTCCAACACTGTAACGGGAAAAAGTCGGTACACTGTCTAAATTATTTCATTAGCTGGGACATATCAAAGATTTAGTCTTTAGCAGTTAAAGAAATTGTTCAGATCTAACTACAAGTATACAAATTACCAATGGGATTCCACATTGTTTACTATTTGCTGAACCAAAAACATGAACTTATTCTCATCCTTGATTATTGGTTGATAAGGAACTTAATGGAGCATTACCACCACCGCCTAGTAAGGAATGTGGACCAAATGCCACCAAAAAAAACCCTCAACTCCTAACAGACAAATTATACTGTCTGTGCTGCAAATAGAATATGCCCTGGTAAATTTTACTCCTTAAAACTTTCTGAAATAAATCAGTGAGGTCGAGTTTTGACAATGATTGGTTGACACTCAAAGCAAAACAGGAAACAAAACGACAAATACATCATCCGTTATTAGCTGATAGAAATTAACTGATCATGCTTTTGGCAGAGCTTAATCTGTTTTGTGGAAAGTATCTCTCCTTTCTGGTGGTCTTTCCACTGTCTTCTCTGTTTAAGAAATTCGTACTCACTAAAGGTTTTCCTCACTACTCCCAGAAGTTTGTCATATTAGGAGCTCTCTTGTTTTTGCATTTTTTAGAGTTATAGTTCAGCGATTTTTGCAAGGTGAAACAGACGTAATAAAGATAATTAAACTAGAGGAAACAGCATGTGCCACAGGTGTGCGTGTGTGTTGTTTTTATAGAATACACTCACAGGCCTAAGATGCTATGGGAATAACTTTTATCTCACCGAGGTAAAAGTGAGATAAAATGTTTTTTCTTAATATTTTAAGAAAAATATTAGAATTCTAAAAAAAATTTCTAAAATAGGAGTCACTTTTAATTTTTTTTTCACTATCGATAATTCCAATGATAGCAGTAGTTTAATGTTTTTCTCCATGACACTCTTGGAAATTAGAGCTTAAATCTCGATAGGTACTTCCTGGCTAAATAAAGTCTTTATGAAAGAAATGTTGTAACTACTCAATACATGAAATTAATTAGTCTAAAGGACAATTAAGTAACCCAGTTTGGTAACACTTTATTTAACAGGTGGTGAATAAGATTGTCATGACACCGTCATAAACATCACATAACACCTATCATGAATATGAGTAAGTCTTCATGAATTTTTATGACTGTTGTCATAAAGTGTCATTCAGTAAATCATGACACTTTTAATACAAAGTTGACATTATTCAAAATGTCTTTGTTATGACAACTTGACATTAACCAAGAAATCATGATCTGACATAAATTTGTAAATATTACTGATTAAACTTTAGCTTTAATAACATAAAGCTACATAATTTTTAAAGTTTAATCAGTCTTATTCACAAACCGTCAAAGAAATTTCACTCTTGCTTGTGTTAAATGATTTTATTAAAAAAAAAAAAACAGGAGAAAGTATAATTTCCTAAAGAAGTAAAAACCATCCACAGTGTAGTTTATTACACCTAGGTAATGATTTTTTTCATCTGTATGCTAGAGCACTCTCCAAGAGGCAAGCTTTCCAAATTATGGACACATTACAGTCTGAGTCTCTCTACAGGCTCAGACTTATTTCAAATTCAAACTCATGGCAGATCCAACAAAGGTGTTGGAAGGTATGTGAGCATGACGGACGGGAGCATAGGTAGCTGTAAGGCGGTGTAAGTAAAGAAAAAAAAACACTTTTCTCCCACCATCATCCTTCAGAAAAACAATACCAAGGACAGGAAGATCTCAGACCTGACACAGTTGAGTTGTCTTTCTCTGGCGAGAGAAGGAAAGCAAGTGGAAGTGGTTACCTGAGGCACAGCAGTTTTGTGGAGTTGTTGTTTTTTTTAAAGTGTATGTCAGAGCAAGTAAAGGAAATGCATTGGTACTAATGGTGCTGTTACCAAGCGTGCAAGGTAAATAGTAAGCAACAGAAATGAAAATGGAGTTAGAAGAAGACCAGAATGAAAATGGCATACATAACAACATTATGCCATATATTATCATAAATCTCAACTTGTAAAGGTCACAAGCCACTTGAGTTGCACCTCCATAGTCCACCTGGCTTGATTACATTGTGTCTTATCATAAAAAAACTTACACATGAGGTTACATTCATGGGTCACCACATGAGAACGGAGGGTGGAACAGCTGGGTTATATGTTTTCCAGGCATGTAGCACAATCAAGTAACTATGCTGCCTTCAGTTTTTAAAATTATATATCAAAAATAACTTGCAGTTCAATGTGTTAAAATTTGCCTGTCTCTTTAAGAAGCTCCTGTGCTTTCCAATGCTCCCTCTCCACTCTATTCTTTTTCAGCTAATTTATTTAGGCATTTATTTATGTAGCTATGAATTTTTATTTTATTTATTGAGATGATAAAAGAAAAAAACACATTGATCAGCAAGTTTTGCATGCCATTCAACACATTCTCTCTTTTGGTTTTCTCATCCAGGGTGTCAGACTCACACAGACACGCCCACACAAATAAAACACATGTACAATAAAGTATAGGCAGCAATGTTAGCTAGTATGGTTGGATAGCTAGCATTAGCTAACTTTGAAGAAGGCTAACAGGTTGATTTGTGACAATAACACTGTCACAGTATTGATTGACACACACGCACATTTGTGAGGTAAAACATTAAAGATAATTATATGTAAAAGTCCCTGCTGTGTAAAATATTATTACTAAGGGGTGACACTTAGTGCCTGTATTATAAATAATTGCTCAATCTTGAGAGGAGAATCAAATACAAAAGACTAAAATTAAGTTAAACTTTATAAATCTTTCTGTCATGGCAAATAATTTTCCGTGGAAATCATTCAATAAAAGTTGATTTATCCAGCAAGCGACAGTAATGATTTTTTTTTTTTTTTTTCATTTTGTTTTGAAACTTAAAGCTCTGTTTCCACAAAGGTCAGTTCTGCAGAGAAGAATTGTTGTCTGTGAGCTATTGTACTCGTGAATAATCAAATTTATCAAAGTGGAATCTCGCTCTAGAGAATCCTGGAAGTGCAGTTTGTGTGAGAAAACTCAAATTGAATAGATCCTTCTATGCAAGTGTAAAGGCTGACCATGCTTGTAATTAGAAACTTCATACAGAAAAAAATAATACCTCATATTATTATAACCTCGAGCTAAAGCTCAATTTTGGTACAGAAGGTCATGTTGTTGGGAAAAAAAAAAAAAAAAAAATTACTATTCTTTTTTTTTCTGCCAAAAGTTAAATAATGTCTACAGTGCAAACGCGTCATCAAAAAGTGAACTTTATCTCACTGATTAACGTTTTGACATCGATGAATATATTGCATTATGATATGACCTTAATACATAACAGTCTTCTTTAAAGGATGGGGCAATATAAATTTGATTTATCCTCATACATTCCCAAATATCTTTTAACTCTGCTAGGTTTTATTCCACTTCTCAATCACTCACTCCATCAACTTTATTTCTACAGCAGAGTTCAAAAACTGCATTTGTTAAAACGTTTTAAAAAATGTTTTTCAGTTATCTTGTGATTTTCGGAGTCTCATAAACCAATAATAAAACATAAAAGCATCTAATTACATGACAAATTAATAGTGTAGTTTAAGAAACATGTAAATAAATAATTACTTAAGTCTGCCATTAATTAAAAGTAAATACAGGACATGTAAACAATTTGTTAAATAATTATAGTTGCCCCTAATTAAAACGTAACATCTGTGATCATGAATGGTATGTATGTATTTGATTAGATAATTATTTTTTCTCTCATTATTTTTTTTTTTTAGTCAACCATGCATAATGAAATAAATGAATAGTTTTTTTCTGCAAGCCTTGTCCATCAAAGTGAAACAATTATTTTAGCATGAATTATGCTGAAACAATTGCAGGTATGAATGTAAAGGCATTTGCTCATCAGGTAGGAACCATGACCCCTGAGGTCAGATTAGAGGTAACATTGTGTTGACCACATTGACCACATTGTTACTATACTCTACTTCTGTTCAAGTATTTCTTTTTTTTTTTTTTTTTTACCCCAAGCGGAAAACATGTCAGTAGCATTTGGTGCAACTGTTCCTTTAAAGTCCATACCTGAACCCGTGTGACAGGTTATCAAAATCAAATCAAATTACATTAATGAAGTTAACTTCATCTAAAGCTGGAATTAAACCTTCCGAGTGAGACTGACATGTTGTAAGGATAGAAAATGTAACAGGGACATTTAAAGGTTTCTAATGTAACAAACATTCACATCAGCAGCCGCTCAGCACAGGAGAGGAGAGAGTGTACTTCAGCATCAGTTGTTGATGGGACCAATGGCGTCCTAATGGATGCATGGCTCCCTTCTCAACCTCCTCTCTGCCTGAGAGCAACATCTTGACACAGAGGACAACACAGTTTCTCTCAGCCCATGAGGGTCACTTTTAAGCATAACAGCAGAGGAGATCTATTTTACCCAAGATGTGGCTGCCTGGAAGGTCCTTGTGTTTGAAAGAGCAAAAAAGCACAGCACACCTCAAAGATTGGAGATAAACAACTTAACATAACTTGCTTTGCAAAACAAATATTCATCCATCAGTGTGATCAGTCCCAGCTGAATCTGACTGACTTCTTCTTCAGGCTGAAATATTTTTAAGATATGGGTTCTGAGAATCAATCTTGCAGCAGAGCTTGCACTTCCATCCAAACTGGGTCAACCAGATTCAGTCCAACGATCAAAAAAGTGGACGGTTGTTCGATGTGGGAGGAGTTGTGTCATGTGATCCTGCTTTTTTTTTTTTTTTAAAAACCAACCTTTCTGCTACTTTTATTATCTGACCAAATTAAAACACTAACATAATAGTTCAATTCAGTTTGGCTTATTTGTAGAGTTAATGCCATTTCACACCAAATGTCATTTCAAAGCACTTTACGAAAAAAAAGAAAAAAGGCAATTCATCATACGGACAGATTCCAAGTCAATTACATATATTCCAAATTGGTCCTAGTTAATTGAATAATCCAGTCATATTCAGTCGATTATCCAAATGGGTTAAATATGTTTTCCAGGTATTTGAGAAAAGACTGCTGATTAAAATAACAAAAAGGGTAGTATTTGAAAATAATATGTCATTTGAAGTGAGGAGGAGAGGAGACAGTCTCTGCATATTAAGAGATACAAGTCCAAGGTTGGTTCATATCACACATTTTTTAGTTTAGTTTCGTTTTTGCACACTGAAATACAAACAAAAGCATAAAGAATCACAATGTGTCTGCATTTTATGGGATCAGTTTGTCTGTAGCTGCAGGTTACGTTGCACATTACCCTGTTAGATATTATGTTGTGTCAACGAGCAGCAACACTTACATCTTCTATTATTTTGTCATGCAGCACATTCATTAGAAAAGACTAATGAAATACTTATTATTAAAGATTTTCTTAACTTAAATCAAAATAAATGTATACAAAAAAGCTCTTCAGTGTCACAATTAAGTCGTTATTATAATGACCATTTATAGACATTATTTCTATCAAATGATGTTTTCTCACCTCACCTTCCATGTTCAGTTTTAAATTCCTCTGTAATGCTTGCATTGCTTCGCCCCCTCCTTTCAGCATTTCCACCCCACCCTATTTGTCCTGCCTGCCCATCTGTCTGTCATTTTGTCAGCTTATTAGTCTGGTTCCTTCAGCAGTCTTTCAGACGGCAATCTGCCTTCCTGTTTTGAATTGAACATTTCTTCATCCTTTCATTTCAAAGAATCAATGCTGTACTAAATCCACAGAAGCTTGTTTTTTATTATTATTATTATAATTATTATTATTGTTATTATTATTTGTATTCTTTCTACTGAGATTGTTTCCTGCATTTTAGTCACCTTTGCTTCATTTCAAAATGGACAATACAACATACTAGAAGGCCCCACATTAATAAATAGCCAGCTCAAACAGCCCCTTTGTAGTTTCGGTTTGTGCAAAATTTATGTCAGGTGCATCATCTGGAGCAAATGCTGAATATCAACTCTGAAATACTCGCCTCTTTGGTGACTTTGAAGTTGAAATCATTGTGTCCAAATAATTCCTGTAAAGTATTGCAACAGACATGGCTCTAGCTTCATACAGATAAAACAATATATCCCCAGTAAGTCCAGGGTTTTTAGTTGTTTGACAAAATAACATTATACTTTTGTTATTACTGGATGTTTATAACTCATGGGCTTCGGTACTATAGGTAAACTGCTACTTTTCTAACTCGGTGTAGCAACTAGCTGTGCTGCAGTGCAAAAGCTACCTTGTAAATAATAATGAGCAACAGCAGGTGGAGTTACTCTTCTACCTCACCATAACAATGACATTGCCTACAATATTTGTTAGCGTCTCAGTCTATTAAAATGTGTTTCCATCTGCTGCTTGTGTCGTTACTTTTTAGTCGTTCCAGCCTCCAGTTTCCCTTGCCATCTCCAAAATCCTGCAGCAAATCCCGCAATCATTTATTCAACCAGTCAATGTGTTCTACCATTTTATAACATCTTACACATGTTAGCTGAAGAAAACATCTGTATATTAATTTGACAAAAGGAGCATTTTAATTAGGAAGTCTTTTCTCTGGAAATGTCGCTCCTTTTTGTGTTTTCACAAGCATTCACTTACGTTGTGACATCTAGTTAAAAGTCAAAGCTTGCGATAAATAAAAGAAAAAAATATATGTTTCAGATATTTATGGGAAAATGGATAATAGTAAAACCAGCTGCTAATGAAGTTAAGTGTCAGGTTAAACATACGATGAAAACATCTGTATAGAAAACTCATGTGAGCAAGTAAGACCAAGTCACTTCATAGTTCATGTGTTATGGCATTTTTTATTAAAATGTATTCATATAATTCAAAACCGTTTCATTGATGATAATGGCATTTCATTACCCAGATGCATACTTTCTTTCTCTCTTTCCCCAAATGTAGTGCTCAAAAGCTGTGTTTTTTTTTTATGATTTTAAAATACAAACATTTAAATCAGTCCTAATCGTAAGGCAGGAGATAACAAGTACACCGAATCATTAGTATCAATTAGTGGCCAAGAGCAACGGCATTTTCTAAACTTGAGGAAAAATTTAGCTTTTAAGGTAATGAAGTATGCAAAATTGAACAATAATCTACAAGCATTAAAGTTTGGCTTTTGTCCACGTTTTTTTAAGTGAGCTGGTGATTGCTTTAAAACAACCTCAAATTGCTATGTTAAAAAGGGAAGAGTTAGCATTTAACGCAATAAATCATAACTTTTTCTTTTACAAACCAATCAAAGTTTTAATAAACTCAGTTTCAGAAGAGGTAGCACATTTGCTGAACGCTATTTTTATTTTTAGTGTTTTTACTCATGACTTATTTTTTTATTAGTAGGATGCATTTGTAGAAGTGGTGCCAAAATTTCTGACTTAATAAAAGCTGCACCATGCACATAAGATAGATACATAATTTTGCCTTTTCTATTTGAATGGATTGCTCCCCCATGGCTTAAATATGAATGTTAAACTGTTGCCATAGCAAGGCAGTTTCTATATAACTTAGTTTATGCACATGAACCAGCACATTTTTGAAACATCAAGTTATGTTCTATCTATGAAGTATGCCAGCTGCTTATATAGCATTTGTCACTTCAAGGTGATTGATTTTTTTAACTCACAGTGTTTGAGCAGCAACTCCATATTGATTTTTTTGAACATTACTGAAAAAAATGATCAGTTGTATGGCCATGCTGGGGCAATATTTATGTACTCCATAAAAGTGTAAATCAGAAACTCGACAATATGACAGGGGCATTACATGATTCTTTTTGACCTTGTCCCTTGACACATATCTTTTTAATTTGATTCTCAAAATTATTTTTTGTTGTTGTTTTCAGTAGATGATACTGATCTCAGGTGGAATAAAAACCCAACTAGCTTTGTGTACATTTGTACAATGAAATAATATTTAAGAGTTTGTTTATACTCTTGCAGCCTTTTCTAAATCTTGGATTAACTTGTCCTCACGCCACCCAACCCAGTCTGAGATGTTATTTTATTTCTGAGAGGAGACATGTTGCTGGTTTGTGAATAATTGTGCTCACTGGTTCCGTCTTAAGAAATTGTCCAATAGACACGATTGTTTTTGAAGCAACCCCCCACCCCAGAAACACTAAATGAATACAATACAGCTCATTCTAGCATTTAATATAAAGTTTGCAGTGTTTCAAAATAGCTGGTGAGAGTTTTATGTATTTATGGTGTTATTGTTTTTCATGTTTTACTATAAAGCATTCAAAAAACAAAACATCGAAGACAGAAACAAATCTCTTGTGAGTCTCCATCTCCTACTCAGATGTTGACTAGAGGATATTATTATTATATTCAACATATTTTGTACTTTTTACACATTTCTTTATTTCACCGTGTTTGCCCTGACTGTCCATGGAATTTAGATTTCAAGAAAGTTGCAAGACATTCATGTTGTACTTGCGTTTGCACGTTTACCTGCGTCTATGCACTAGGACTAGACCTATAGTACCTATTGCAGCTGTTGGCATGGAGAAACTGGCTGTCAGACGTGATCAGGACTCATATCACTCATGTTTCCCTGATTTAATTAGCAGAGCCTGGGCAAAGCTGCCTTTGGGAAGCCAGTTTTCTTTCTTCTTAATTGGTATATTAATTATATCAGAAAAGCACATTGTGTTTGCCTACTTCAAAGTTGACAGCGCTAGGGTGTCTGTTTTGTTTGTAAGTGTGACTGTGCATGTAAATATAGAACCTAATAGGAAAATAATTGTGCCTTTGAGAGAACGGGTGGTTTAGGTTGCAAGGTTATGTCGACATCTAACCTGCATACTTCTTCATCAGTTACTGATAAAATGCTAAATTATCACTATAAAGTAATTTTCTTCTATCGATTTTATGCTTCAATTAGCAGCTATAACGGCGAACCGGCTATACGTCTTGGCTGTATAACAATGATGTTTTTCAGCATTCACAAATCTTCATGTTTGCCACATTTACTCATGCTCCGCAACCCAAACAGAATATTGAAAAGGGATTATAGCCCATGAAGCCACAGAGATAACAGCTCATACTTGCTCGGCCCCATTACAGCCGGATGATAAAAGCTCTCAAAAGTGCCATTCGAAACCAGCTGGCTTCACACAAACACACACATCCTGCGGAGTGACAACCATTTATGTGTTCATTTTAGTAAGTCAACTAAATATCACGTATAACATCGCCAAAATGAATCCACCAGATTGCTGACTCTGTTAACGTTTAATATTATTGCATTGTAGATTTACATGGGTGGGCGGAGGGGATTAAATTGTCCTTAAATTTTGTTTTATCATGGTTACATATGTCCAAAGCAATTTTCAAAGTTAGAAAAAAAAAAAACATTAGTACAAAGTTGTGGTCTAGAAGCAACAGGCATACATTTTAGTCAAAATATTAAAGGAGGTGTCTTCTGATTATATGAGTCTTGAAGATAGAGGACTGATTTAAAGGAATAGGGTTCAAATCTGAGAGTTGAGTTCAAAGAGCCTTTTCTTCGTCCCACTGGATATGTCAGTGACAAGGTGCAAGATAAAAAAAACAAACAACAAAAAAAAAAACAATAAGATAACAAAAACTTTTTGACATGACTTTTTGTTCCTTCAGCCTGATGGTACCATCGCAAGAGATGGTACCATCAGGCTATCTGGGTGTTATTTTCAGGGTGCTGTGCAGTGTTATTTTTCTGTCATACATAGCATTTTCTATGTGGACCAAAATCTTTAATTTTGGTCTCATCTGACCAGACCACCATCTTCCACAAGTTTGCTGCGTTCCCTACTTAGCTTGCAGCAAACTGTAAATGGGACTTGGTGTAGCTTTTATTCAATAATGGTGATTAGCTTAGATGGGAGGACATATTTTAGAAGGTGGTTCTCATCTGATAAAAGAGTACTTTAGAACCTAATCCTGCTGTTTTTTCAACTATGTTATTTACTAAAATGTTGAAAATGTATCCCGTTTTTTGTACTTTACAATATTCTACACCTAGTACTGGTTTTTCATAGTAGATTAAAATAAAATCCATCAAACTCTGTTGTTATGGCGTATGTATGCTTTTCCAAGGCACTATACATGATTATCTAACAATTATCTTAGAGGTTCTATTAAACAAGGGTATTGTCTTCAAACAATAATTTTCACATTAAACATAATGTATTTTCACATAATTTTACTTACTCGTCGGTTAACAGCAAGTTTTACAGAACATTTTTCTCTGAGCTTATAACATTTTCCTCCGTGAAAAACGTGTTTTGATTTCACTTGTACGTGCATCTGTGTCTGCAGCAGATCTGGATTCCCACCCTGAAGTAGTGAATAAGCCACTACAGAGCCTCAGGGTTGCAAAAAGTAAGTTTGTACTCATCCAAAGACACGACCAGCTCCATTCATCTTCTCAGAAATTAACTATTCTCCACCTAAAAAAGACTCCCACTCAGCATTGATGTACAACCTCAGATAATACATATTTCAGGTAGAAGAAAAGCACATGCGGATTTTCATAATGTGCTCGTGTTTGTCATCTCTTCCGGCCTTTTTAACTTTAGTCTAAAGCCTTTTTTCCTTCTCCTTCACTTCCCCTGTATTAAATATGGTTGAAATGTGGGTTTAAGACATGGCTCAGTGCTCTTACAGCCTTATCACTCTTCCTAGAGCAAATTAAACTCATTATAATCCATTAGTGAATGTCTTAGAGTTCCCTGTAGGCTTAAGGGAAGCATCTCTCATCTCAAAGCTCAGTGAGAGCTGGCAGCCTTTAGAAATATCACAAAAACTAATATTTTTTTTTAAATTGCTGGTAAGGCCATGGGAGCAGAGTCACTAGACAGCAAAAAGCATCATCTGTGGAATAGCTAGGCCAGATGGATGACTAGATACACAAGTATTTATTTAAGTGTATTGTGTCTATATTGACTGGCTGTCTAGAACATAAGCTAAAGCTTTTTTTTTTTTTTTTTCACAGAAATTCATTTTGAAGATTGGTGAGGGGGGAAATAGCATTCTTGCCATTGTGCTGTCCATCAATTATACACCTGTAAGTAATGCAATTAGCAATCGTGAAATTCCCAATCCTCAAGCTGGGAGACTGGCGGGAAATGTGTTAAAGTTATTCCATTTAAACCTCTGCCCGCCTACAAAGGCAGACTCCCTGAAAACTGCCAGGAAATTAGTCCCAGTGCTGCGATCAAGCTACAGCTCAGCTGGAGAGAATCAGAAGCGATCCAACAGTCTTGTCATGTTCCATTTTACACTCCTCTGCCCGCCGACTCTCACACTCCTTTCGCTTGTTTTAAAGTGCACCATGCCTGTAGCTGTCTAATGCAGTGCTTCATTATCAAATGTACCCCCTATCTCTATCTCTACTGTCAGTTTATTCATTAGACAGCAGGCCCCTTTTCCATTAATCGGGCATGTGTAGTTCAAGAGATGTGACTGAAATTGACGGCAGGGTTGCAAAGTCTTTTACTTGAGCCTGGAGTGAGATGAGGATTCAGACGACGGCTCTGAATTTAAAGAGAAAAAAAATGGTAGAAAGAAAAACATAATTGAGCCAGAAAAGCAATGTGTGTGTTGCTAGAGAGGCAATGACAACAACAGATTTGCTGCTTTGACATTTAGGGCAGCAGAGAGACTCAATTAATTTACATGTGCACAGATTATGAATCTGCTTGTAAGATGACAACCAATACATGAGCAATTTTGGTACTTTATTGCAATATAGAAATAATCAAACTTAACATTTTTTTGTAAAATCTTAGAAAATTTGGGTTATCAATAAATTGAGTCCTCTTTTATGCCAGTTGAGAATGAATTGTTAAATGTTTGCATGTCTTAATAGTGATGCATCACAAACTTCTGCCTTGGTTTTACAGGATTTCATTCCTGCGGTTGACATTATCGATTGATAACATAGTGATAGATGAACTTGATTAAAGAACTAGATTTATTTCATAGACTTGTGTGATAGCAGCTTGTATTTCTTGTATTTGTTTTAAATCTTCCATAAAGGTGTGTTGCTTTTAAAGTGCTTCTAAATAAAACCCTCTATGCTTGGCATGTTCCCCCTGAGTCACATTGTAGAATGTATAATTATGCTACCGTCCTATTATACTTGTAACGATGACAAGCAATTTATATCTCTCTTTCATCAGATAAACCACAGACTTTTATTGTTGCCAAGAGATTGTCAAAAATCTTTGCAGATAATAATAATAGCAGGCAGGTCAGAATAACACAAGTTATTGTTTTTGGTACCATAAATAAAAGATAGGAAGGTACGAACAAAGTATTATACAAAACAACTAAACACATAATTCCTTCATGTTTGTGCTCACTCCAAACATGTTTTTCATTTCAATTATACAATAAAAATGTCACATTTCTGGTGTCAACTTTTGCATTCTTACAACGGAGCAATTTGCTTAAACTTTGAAGATCTAAGATAGCTGTCATTTGCTGTCTTTTAATAATGCATCACCTGACTAAAAATGATCAAGATATTGATCGACTGCAATCGCCTAAAAAAAAATGTCAGTGGTTATTCCATATGCACACATTATTCTCTCTATAGGACCAAATTGCACACACTTCACAATACAGCAGGGGTACATTTTCATTGAAAGCAACTGGACATCTGTCAAAACGTTGAGTTGATTATTTAACAGGAAAAAGTCCATCATCGACAATCTTTCGCAATTACTTCTGAACCAAAGACAGGTATTTATAGTTACTGAACACGTTTCATGTGACATTTTTGACTGGGGTGACAGCCTTGTTAACTGTGCCATTTACTAATGGAAGTAGAATAACAGCTAAGGACTATTTCTTGAAGGCAGGCTACAATCAGCAAGAGACGCATTTAATCAAACGACATTTACATAAGTACAGTGAGGATGGTGGATTTTTATTGCTTGTAGAAGGGCAGACTTAAATGTCTTCTGAGAAAACCTTAAAGGGGTGGTAATATGTATTTTTTTTTAGGCACATGGTGCAATTTTATAGCACAGCTAAGTATCTTACCGTCAGTTAAGATAAAAATGTTGTGCGTATCACAATTTGACATCTTGCGGAGCTTCGTGGAAATAGGAGGCGCTTTGTGAGGACAAGCATTTAGGCACACCTGAATGGTTTCCACAGGAGAGCCATGAATTTCTCAAACATGCATGAAAGAATCAAAGCAACACTCCAGGTATGTTTTGAAGAGAAAATAACATTATAACAGGATATAATGCCAATTAATAATTGCTAATTTATACACAATTCAATTGGTTTTGATTAAAAGAAAAGAACTGTCAACGTCTTCCGCATTTGTTGTCATTAAATTGTTTTGTTGTTCAGCAACTGAATCTTCTTTGAAATCTTTTCAGAGAACCTTTCTGAAAAGATCATCTGCATGCACTCAGTTGATCATTTATAAGCCCCGCAGCGGTTTTGAGTTGCACAGCTTTGCTTTGTATTTCCAAAGGAAGCAATAACCCAGAAGGAGCCTATAATTCAGCCTTCTTTCACTCACTGAAATCTTAAAACTAAAGCTCTTCCAGAGCCAGTAAAAGCTGTTTTACTACAGTTTCTTTTTTTTTTCAATCTTCTCTGAAAAGCATTTTTTTTCCAAATTTTCCTTAAACCTTCATTATCATAGGCGGTTTTCTTTTTAAGTCAGTATAAAAGAAAATGACTGCAACATCTTTACCTTATATATCGTCAGCGAACAGTACATTAAAACTGTATTTAATGATCTTTTAATGTTGTGGCTTCCTGGGAATCGATACTCATTTTATGATTCTTGTCTAGTCAAAGATCTGTGCAAAAAACATCTATGTGTCTTGTACGGCTTCCTTTTTAGAAACACTCTTGAATGTAAATAAGCTCAAATCAAAGGTAATAAACATGCAGCACCACGAGGTTCCTTATCTCTTGAAGAGGAATAGCTTAAACCTCAGATGAAACTGTTCTCATGCATTGTTATCTGGTACAAACGTGATGTAAGTTCACCGTCATAGTCGCTAAGGAGTGCATGTGGGTCACCTCGTCTAGTTTTTGGTTCATTTGTTTAAATCTCAAAAGGTTAATACTTAAAACAATCTCGAAAACAGGTAAAATGTTCTTTAAAAAAGTATTTTTCACTTATATTTTACATTTTATTGGTGAGTCAATTTGATTAAGTCACTTACTGTCCTTGTTAGAGCTAACATCAGCATTTTTATATTGCTGACCCCAGTCCCTTATTAGAAATGCTGCACAATCTGGTCTGCGTCTCTGTTCCCCTTTTAAATTATTTACATCTTATCTTTCAGACAGAAACTTTAATCATCATGTAAAACCAGGTCAGGGCATATTCCTTCAGTTTTTTTTGTAGAGTCCATTAGCTTTTTAGGCCCGAGCAGCAAAGCGCTGCGAAGGCCTATTGTTTCTGTACTGTTTCTTATTAGGCCCGAGCAGCAAAGCGCTGCGAAGGCCTATTGTATCTGTACTGTTTATTATTAGGCCCGAGCAGCAAAGCGCTGCGAAGGCCTATTGTTTCTGTACTGTTTCTTATTAGGCCCGAGCAGCAAAGCGCTGCGAAGGCCTATTGTTTTCATACTGTTTCTTCTTATTTTTATTATTCTGCCCCCCTCTTTGAGCGCCTTTTTGGGGGCTTTATCATATTCAAAAACTCACCAAACTTGGCGGAAGCGTCTAGGCGGTTGAAAAATTTTGAATTTTAAGGTCGCCGCAAAAATCGCAAAAAAAATTGCTCAACGGCAGCAACTAGCAATTTTCAACAGACCCATTGCTATTCACTTACTTCATCGTAGAGACTTGAAATTCGGTACAGTTGTAGAGCTCACTAAGACGCTCAGAATTTACAAGTAATGTCATAGTGCAACTATCACAGAAAGTCGGCCATTTTGTATTGAACGTCCATTTTTTACCTCGATTTTGACGTTTACAGCCTTCGTATTTGATCGAACTCCTCCTAGGGATTTCGATTGATCGGCTTCAAACTCGGTCAGTCTGATCATAAGGCATGTCTGATTTAAAGTTATCAAATTGGTGAGTTTTGGAGCATGTTGAAGGGGGGTTACCAGGGGTCAAAGTTCACCTACACGCCATGAAACAAAAACCTCTTATATTTCCTATACAAAAACACATAGAGGGACCAAAC
This sequence comes from Xiphophorus maculatus, assembly GCF_002775205.1. Classification (NCBI taxonomy): domain Eukaryota; kingdom Metazoa; phylum Chordata; class Actinopteri; order Cyprinodontiformes; family Poeciliidae; genus Xiphophorus; species Xiphophorus maculatus. Next base: position 20,038,385 of record NC_036450.1, on the reverse strand, counting down.
TTTCAGTGATTGATCGGCATCGGGTGTCCTATAATACCCTGCAGTGAAATTTTTTTTTTACGTAGGCCACGCCCCCTGAGAGCAGGAAGTGTAATGTTTTACTGTGAACAGTCGCTATCTTAGCCCTTTGACCTAATCAACATGAAACTGTGTCCAGAGACAGAAGACATGTTGGTGTGTTGTGGATTCCAACCCCGACCGGCTGCGATGAAGCAGGTGGGCGTGGCGGCGTTGCGAACGCCATCGAATTTCGTTTGGCTCTAAATTCCACAGTTTCGGGGTGAGCTGCTCCAAACTCACTAGGATGGATCCTTATCCATCCCCGAACAGGAATCCATAGCGATATTTGGTGGGCGTGGCCTAATTTCTCTATAGCGACCCCTAGAGTATTTTAAATGAACAGCCCAAAGCCATGCTTTAACTTAGAATTACGAAACTTGGTACACATGTGTATCTTGTCAGGACGTACAAAAAAGTCTCTTGGAGCCATGGTCGAAACCCAACAGGAAGTCGGCCATTTTGTATTGAAGGTCCATTTTGGACCTCGAGTTTGACGTTTACAGCCTTTGCATTTGATCGAACTCCTCCTAGGGATTTCGATTGATCGGCTTCAAACTCGGTCAGTCTGATCATAAGGCATGTCTGATTTAAAGTTATCAAATTGGTGACTGTATGAGCTTGCTGAAGGGGGGTTACCAGGGGTCAAAGTTCAGCTACTCGCCATGAAACACGAAACTCTTATATTTCCTATATAAAAACACATAGAGGGACCAAACGTTCAGTCATTGATCGTCATCGGGTGTCCTAAAATACCCTGTGGTGAAATTATTTTTTTAAGTAGGCCACGCCCCCTGAGAACAGGAAGTGTCATGTTTTACTGTGAACGGTCGCTATCTTAGCCCTTTGACCTAATCAACATGAAACTGTGTCCAGAGACAGAAGACATGTTGGTGTGTTGTGGATTCCAACCCCGACCGGCTGCGATGAAGCAGGTGGGCGTGGCGGCGTTGCGAACGCCATCGAATTTCGTTTGGCTCTGAATTCCACAGTTTCGGGGAGAGCTGCTCCAAACTCACTAGGATGGATCCTTATACACCCGCCAACAGGAATCCATAGCGAAATTTGGTGGGCGTGGCCTAATTTCTCTACATCTCCCCCTAGAATATTTTAAAAAATCAGCCCCAAGCCATGCTTTATCCTAGAATTACGAAACTTGGTACACATGTGTATCTTGTCAGGACGTACAAAAAAGTCTCTTGGAGCCATGCTCTAAACCCAACAGGAAGTCGGCCATTTTGGATTGAAGGTCCATTTTGGACCTCGAGTTTGACGTTTACAGCCTTTGCATTTGATCGAACTCCTCCTAGGGTTTTCGATTGATCGGCTTCAAACTCGGTCAGTCTGATCATAAGGCATGTCCAATTCAAAGTTATCAATATGGTGACATTTGAACAGGTGGAAGGGGGGTTAGCAAGGCTCAAAGTTCCCCTGTGATCGACTGTGTAATACAAAGGGCTTTGTCATGTGTAGGGCAATGCTGCCCTCTGGTGTCGAATTACTGAAATAATGAAACTATTTCAGTAATTTCAGTAATTCGACACCAGAGGGCAGCATTGCCCTACGGAATGACAGTTCAATGTTGAATTAAATAGGAAAAAATTAAATAATTTGTAATTCTAACACAAAAACTCACAGAGACACCAAAGTTTGAGTTATTGATCATTATCTTGTGTCCAATAATATCCAATGGTCAAATGATGACATCACGTAGGCCACGCCCTCTGACAACAGGAAGTCTTGTATTTTACTGTGAACGGTCGATAGCTTCTGCACCAAACTTTGCACGAGTGACCCTGGTGGGATCCTTGACGACCCTATGTCATCATATTATGACGTCATCTAAGCCCCGCCCCCTCACAATGAATTAGAGAGATCTTCTGTGTAATTACATAATAAACAGTCCATGTTCGTTGTTTGTAGGGCAATGCTGCCCTCTGCTGCCCACTGAAATAGTTTCATTATTTCAGTAATTCGACACCAGAGGGCAGCATTGCCCTACGGAATGACAGTTCAATGTTGAATTAAAGAGGAAAAAATTAAATAATTTGTAATTCTAACACAAAAACTGACAGAGACACCAACCCTTCAGTTATTGATCATTATCTTGTGTCCAATAATATCCAATGGTTAAATGATGACATCACGTAGGCCACGCCCTCTGACAACAGGAAGTCTTGTATTTTACTGTGAACGGTCGATAGCTTCTGCACCAAACTTTGCACGAGTGACCCTGGTGGGATCCTTGACGACCCTATGTCATCATATTATGACGTCATCTAAGCCCCGCCCCCTCACAATGAATTAGAGAGATCTTCTGTGTAATTACATAATAAACAGTCCATGTTCGTTGTTTGTAGGGCAATGCTGCCCTCTGCTGCCCACTGAAATAGTTTCATTATTTCAGTAATTCGACACCAGAGGGCAGCATTGCCCTATGGAATGACAGTTCAATGTTGAATTAAAAAGGAAAAAATTAAATAATTTGTAATTCTAACACAAAAACTGACAGAGACACCAAACCTTCAGTTATTGATCATTATCTTGTGTCCAATAATATCCAATGGTTAAATGATGACATCACGTAGGCCACGCCCCCTGACAACAGGAAGTCTTGTATTTTACTGTGAACGGTCGATAGCTTCTGCACCAAACTTTGCACGAGTGACCCTGGTGGGATCCCTGACGACCCTGTGTCATCATATTATGACGTCATCTAAGCCCCGCCCCCTCAGAACAGGAAGTGCCGTTTTTTTACTTGGAAAGCTCCGTTTATGGCTCTCTTGACCTAATCAAGATGATTCAGATGATAAACTCTGTCAATGCTCGCTGCTGGCTGAACAGTGTGGGTGTGGCCAAATGGCGAATATCAGTCCCTCGCCATATGCATACGTTTGGCTCTTATTCAGGCATAGATCATCCGATTGGCGCCAAACTGGATCTGTATGACCTTTGTTCACCTCTAAAGAGCCCAACGGGTTTGAGATGTAATTTGACTCCACTGCGCCCCCTAAGTTAATACATGGGTTGTATCTCCTCGACGCATCGACCGATCTGCGCCAGATTTTTTGACAGTCGTCGGGGAGCGCTGCCGAACGCATTCACGCGTGTCGCCTGGTGGACGGGCGGGGAAAATGCGCGACAGCTTCTGCGGTGGCTAGCGGGCGGCGGTGCTGGAAACTGCGGCGGAGCTTCTGCGGTCGGGAGTTGGCTGCGGCTCTGGAAATCGTGCGAGACCTTCTGCGGTGGCTGGAACCCCCGCGGTGGCCAATAGGCCGGAGCGGCGCTTGCTGCGAGGGCCGCCCGAGGCTGCTTGCAGCTTTAATTATTATTATTATTATTACGATTCTGCCCCCCTAAAGAGGAGCCTTTTTGGGGGCTTTATCATATTCAAAAACTCACCAAACTTGGCGGTGGCGACTAGAAAATTTAAAAATTTTGAATTTTAAGGTTGTCGCAAAAATCGCAAAAAAAATTGCTGAACGGCGGCAACTAGCAATTTTCTGTTGACACAATGGTATGAACGTACTTCATCGTAGAGACATGAAATTTGGTACACTTGTAGAGCTCACCAAAAGACTCAGAACTTACATTTAATGTTATAAGCCAACTATCACAGGAAGTCGGCCATTTTGTATTGAACGTCCATTTTTTACCTCGATTTTGACGTTTACAGCCTTCGTATTTGATCGAACTCCTCCTAGGGATTTCGATTGATCGACTTCAAACTTGGTCAGTCTGATCATAAGGCATGTTTGATTTAAAGTTATCAAATTGGTGAGTTTTGGAGCATGTTGAAGGGGGGTTAGCAGGGGTCAAAGTTCACCTACTCGCCATGAAACACGAAACTCTTATATTTCCTATACAAAAGCACATAGAGGGACCAAACTTTCAGTGATTGATCGGCATCGGGTCCCCTACAATACCATATGGTCAAATGATGACATCACTTAGGCCACGCCCCCTGAGAACAGGAAGTGTCATGTTTTACTGTGAACGGTCGCTCTCTTAGCCCTTTGACCTAATCAACATGAAACTGTGTCCAGACACAGAAGACATGTTGGTGTGTTGAGGATTCCAACCCCGACCGGCTTTGAGATAGCAGCTGGGCGTGGCGGCGTGGCGAAGTGACCTGTAACGCCGATGCCATACGTTTGCTTCTAGATTCCACATGTTTCGACCGAGCTGCATCAAACTTGGCCTGAGTGATCCTGGAGGCTTGCCCGTCAATCCTACGTCATCACATTATGACGTCATCTAAGCCCCGCCCCCTGGGAACCGGAAGTGCCGTTTTTTTCCTTGGAAAGCTCTGTTTATGGCTCTCTTGACCTAATCAAGTTGATTCTGTGTTGGATGACAGATAGGAAGTTGATCTCGCTTGCTTTAAAGTGCCAAGAGTTTTCAATGGCGGCAACGCCGTTCGTATACGTTTCCCTCTACATTCCACATATTTTGACCGAGCTGCATCAAACTTGGCCTGAGTGATCCTGGAGGCTTGCCCGTCAATCCTACGTCATCACATTATGACGTCATCTAAGCCCCGCCCCCTCGGAACCGGAAGTGCCGTTTTTTTCCTTGGAAAGCTCTGTTTATGGCTCTCTTGACCTAATCAAGGTGATTCTGTGTTGGATGACAGATAGGAAGTTGGTCTCGCTTGCTTTAAAGTGCCAAGTGTTTTCAATGGCGGCAACGCCGTTCGTATACGTTTGCCTCTACATTCCACATATTTTGACCGAGCTGCATCAAACTTTGCCTGAGTAATCCTGGTGGTATGCCCGTCGATCCTACGTCATCACATTATGACGTCATCTAAGCCCCGCCCCCTCACAACAGGAAGTGCCATTTTTTTCCTTGGAAAGCTCTGTTTATGGCTCTCTTGACCTAATCAAGATGATTCGGATGATAAACTCTGTCAATGCTCGCTGCTGGCTGAACCGTGTGGGCGTGGCCAAATGGCGAATATCAGTCCCTCGCCATATACATACGTTTGGCTCTTATTCAGGCATAGATCATCCGATTGGCGCCAAACTGGATATGTATGACCTTTGTTCACCTCTAAAGAGCCCGACGGGTTTGAAATGTAATTTGGCTCCACTGCGCCCCCTAAGTTAATACATGGGCTGTATCTCCTCGACGCATCGACCGATCTGCACCAGATTTTTTGACAGTCGTCGGGGAGCGCTGCCGAACGCATTCACGCGTGTCGCCTGGTGGATGGGTGTGGAAAATGCGCGACAGCTTCTGCGGTGGCTAGCGGGCGGCGGTGCTGGAAACTGCGGCGGAGCTTCTGCGGTGGGGAGTTGGCTGCGGCTCTGGAAATCGTGCGAGAGCTTCTGCGGTGGCTGGAACCCCCGCGGTGGCCAATAGGCCGGAGCGGCGCTTGCTGCGAGGGCCGCCCGAGGCTGCTTGCAGCTTTAATTATTATTATTATTCTGCCCCCCCAAAGAGGAGCCTTTTTGGGGGCTTTATCATATTCAAAAACTCACCAAACTTGGCGGAAGCGACTAGGCGGTTTAAAAATTTTGAATTTTAAGGTCGCCGCAAAAATCGCAAAAAAAATTGCTCAACGGCAGCAACTAGCAATTTTCAACAGACCCATTGCTATTCACTTACTTCATCGTAGAGACTTGAAATTCGGTACAGTTGTAGAGCTCACTAAGACGCTCAGAATTTACAAGTAATGTCATAGTGCAACTATCACAGAAAGTCGGCCATTTTGTATTGAACGTCCATTTTTTTCCTCGATTTTGACGTTTACAGCCTTCGTATTTGATCGAACTCCTCCTAGGGATTTCGATTGATCGGCTTCAAACTCGGTCAGTCTGATCATAAGGCATGTCTGATTTAAAGTTATCAAATTGGTGAGTTTTGGAGCATGTTGAAGGGGGGTTACCAGGGGTCAAAGTTCACCTACACGCCATGAAACAAAAACCTCTTATATTTCCTATACAAAAACACATAGAGGGACCAAACTTTCAGTGATTGATCGGCATCGGGTGTCCTATAATAACCTGCAGTGAAATTTTTTTTTTACGGAGGCCACGCCCCCTGAGAGCAGGAAGTGTAATGTTTTACTGTGAACGGTCGCTATCTTAGCCCTTTGACCTAATCAACATGAAACTGTGTCCAGAGACAGAAGACATGTTGGTGTGTTGTGGATTCCAACCCCGACCGGCTGCGATGAAGCAGGTGGGCGTGGCGGCGTTGCGAACGCCGTCGAATTTCGTTTGGCTCTGAATTCCACAGTTTCGGGGTGAGCTGCTCCAAACTCACTAGGATGGATCCTTATCCATCCCCGAACAGGAATCCATAGCGATATTTGGTGGGCGTGGCCTAATTTCTCTATAGCGACCCCTAGAGTATTTTAAATGAACAGCCCCAAGCCATGCTTTAACTTAGAATTACGAAACTTGGTACACATGTGTATCTTGTCAGGACGTACAAAAAAGTCTCTTAGAGCCATGGTCGAAACCCAACAGGAAGTCGGCCATTTTGTATTGAAGGTCCATTTTGGACCTCGAGTTTGACATTTACAGCCTTTGCATTTGATCGAACTCCTCCTAGGGATTTCGATTGATCGGCTTCAAACTCGGTCAGTCTGATCATAAGGCATGTCTGATTTAAAGTTATCAAATTGGTGACTGTATGAGCTTGCTGAAGGGGGGTTACCAGGGGTCAAAGTTCAGCTACTCGCCATGAAACACGAAACTCTTATATTTCCTATATAAAAACACATAGAGGGACCAAACGTTCAGTGATTGATCGACATCGGGTGTCCTAAAATACCCTGTGGTGAAATTATTTTTTTAAGTAGGCCACGCCCCCTGAGAACAGGAAGTGTCATGTTTTACTGTGAACGGTCGCTATCTTAGCCCTTTGACCTAATCAACATGAAACTGTGTCCAGAGACAGAAAACATGTTGGTGTGTTGTGGATTCCAACCCCGGCCGGCTTTGACATAGCAGGTGGGCGTGGCGGCGAGGCGAAGTGACCTGTAACGCCGATGCCATACGTTTGCTTCTAGATTCCACATGTTTCGACCGAGCTGCACCAAACTTGGCCTGACTCATCCTGGTCTGATGCCTGACAATGCTATGTCATCATATTATGACGTCATCTAAGCCCCGCCCCCTCAGAATGAATTAGAGAGATCTTCTGTGTAATTACATAATAAACAGTCCATGTTCGTTGTTTGTAGGGCAATGCTGCCCTCTGCTGCCCACTGAAATAGTTTCATTATTTCAGTAATTCGACACCAGAGGGCAGCATTGCCCTACGGAATGAAAGTTCAATGTTGTAATGGAGGAAAAAATTAAATAATTAGTAATTCTAACACAAAAACTCACAGAGACACCAAACGTTCAGTGATTGATCATAATCGAGTGTCCAATAATATCCAATGGTCAAATGATGACATCACTTAGGCTCCGCCCCCTCGGAACAGGAAGTGCTATTTTTTTACTTGGAAAGCTCTGTTTATGGCTCTCTTGACCTAATCAAGATGATTCGGATGATAAACTCTGTCAATGCTCGCTGCTGGCTGAACCGTGTGGGCGTGGCCAAATGGCGAATATCAGTCCCTCGCCATATACATACGTTTGGCTCTTATTCAGGCATAGATCATCCGATTGGCGCCAAACTGGATATGTATGACCTTTGTTCACCTCTAAAGAGCCCGACGGGTTTGAGATGTAATTTGGCTCCACTGCGCCCCCTAAGTTAATACATGGGCTGTATCTCCTCGACGCATCGACCGATCTGCGCCAGATTTTTTGACAGTCGTCGGGGAGCGCTGCCGAACGCATTCACGCGTGTCGCCTGGTGGACGGGCGGGGAAAATGCGCGACAGCTTCTGCGGTGGCTGGCGGGCGGCGGTGCTGAAAACTGCGGCGGAGCTTCTGCGGTGGGGAGTTGGCTGCGGCTCTGGAAATTGTGCGAGACCTTCTGCGGTGGCTGGAACCCCCGCGGTGGCCAATAGGCCGGAGCGGCGCTTGCTGCGAGGGCCGCCCGAGGCTGCTTGCAGCTTTAATTATTATTACGATTCTGCCCCCCTAAAGAGGAGCCTTTTTGGGGGCTTTATCATATTCAAAAACTCACCAAACTTGGCGGTGGCGACTAGAAAATTTAAAAATTTTGAATTTTAATGTTGTCGCAAAAATCGCAAAAAAAATTGCTGAACGGCAGCAACTAGCAATTTTCTGTTGACACAATGGTATGAACGTACTTCATCGTAGAGACATGAAATTTGGTACACATGTAGAGCTCACCAAAAGACTCAGAACTTACATTTAATGTTATAAGCCAACTATCACAGGAAGTCGGCCATTTTGTATTGAACGTCCATTTTTTACCTCGATTTTGACGTTTACAGCCTTCGTATTTGATCGAACTCCTCCTAGGGATTTCGATTGATCGACTTCAAACTTGGTCAGTCTGATCATAAGGCATGTTTGATTTAAAGTTATCAAATTGGTGAGTTTTGGAGCATGTTGAAGGGGGGTTAGCAGGGGTCAAAGTTCACCTACTCGCCATGAAACACGAAACTCTTATATTTCCTATACAAAAGCACATAGAGGGACCAAACTTTCAGTGATTGATCGACATCAGGTGGCTTACAATACCATATGGTCAAATGATGACATCACTTAGGCCACGCCCCCTGAGAACAGGAAGTGTCATGTTTTACTGTGAACGGTCGCTCTCTTAGCCCTTTGACCTAATCAACATGAAACTGTGTCCAGACACAGAAGACATGTTGGTGTGTTGAGGATTCCAACCCCGACTGGCTTTGAGATAGCAGCTGGGCGTGGCGGCGTGGCGAAGTGACCTGTAACGCCGATGCCATACGTTTGCTTCTAGATTCCACATGTTTCGACCGAGCTGCATCAAACTTGGCCTGAGTGATCCTGGAGGCTTGCCCGTCAATCCTAAGTCATCACATTATGACGTCATCTAAGCCCCGCCCCCTGGGAACCGGAAGTGCCGTTTTTTTCCTTGGAAAGCTCTGTTTATGGCTCTCTTGACCTAATCAAGTTGATTCTGTGTTGGATGACAGATAGGAAGTTGATCTCGCTTGCTTTAAAGTGCCAAGAGTTTTCAATGGCGGCAACGCCGTTCGTATACGTTTGCCTCTACATTCCACATATTTTGACCGAGCTGCATCAAACTTGGCCTGAGTGATCCTGGAGGCTTGCCCGTCAATCCTACGTCATCACATTATGACGTCATCTAAGCCCCGCCCCCTCGGAACCGGAAGTGCCGTTTTTTTCCTTGGAAAGCTCTGTTTATGGCTCTCTTGACCTAATCAAGTTGATTCTGTGTTGGATGACAGATAGGAAGTTGGTCTCGCTTGCTTTAAAGTGCCAAGAGTTTTCAATGGCGGCAACGCCGTTCGTATACGTTTGCCTCTACATTCCACATATTTTGACCGAGCTGCATCAAACTTTGCCTGAGTAATCCTGGTGGTATGCCCGTCGATCCTACGTCATCACATTATGACGTCATCTAAGCCCCGCCCCCTCACAACAGGAAGTGCCATTTTTTTCCTTGGAAAGCTCTGTTTATGGCTCTCTTGACCTAATCACGATGATTCGGATGATAAACTCTGTCAATGCTCGCTGCTGGCTGAACCGTGTGGGCGTGGCCAAATGGCGAATATCAGTCCCTCGCCATATGCATACGTTTGGCTCTTATTCAGGCATAGATCATCCGATTGGCGCCAAACTGGATCTGTATGACCTTTGTTCACCTCTAAAGAGCCCAACGGGTTTGAAATGTAATTTGGCTCCACTGCGCCCCCTAAGTTAATACATGGGTTGTATCTCCTCGACGCATCGACCGATCTGCGCCACATTTTTTGACAGTCGTCGGGGAGCGCTGCCGAACGCATTCACGCGTGTCGCCTGGTGGACGGGCGGGGAAAATGCGCGACAGCTTCTGCGGTGGCTAGCGGGCGGCGGTGCTGAAAACTGCGGCGGAGCTTCTGCGGTCGGGAGTTGGCTGCGGCTCTGGAAATCGTGCGAGACCTTCTGCGGTGGCTGGAACCCCCGCGGTGGCCAATAGGCCGGAGCGGCGCTTGCTGCGAGGGCCGCCCGAGGCTGCTTGCAGCTTTAATTTATCTTTGTTTTAAGATCAATTCTGTTTCTACTATGCATACTTCCTCTTTGTTCTGATTATTAACAAATGTAACCTTCTCATATGGAGTTGGCTATCAGCTGTACTGCAGAATTACGTAATTTGATGGCTAAGTGACAATTACCTTTAGTCAAATTGTAAAAATACAGAAAACTGTCATTGTAGTTCAGTGTTTGTGGAGTCATCAGCACTTAAAAGTTTGTTAATTTATAAAAAATGGAAAGTTGTGCAATATTCTTGTAGTAGTATCAAGTAGTCTAAGACAATATTCTGTGAGAAAATCTGGATTCACTGTTTCACACTGTTTATGATTTGGAAATAATTCCAGAAGTGTTGTTTCCCCTCCACTTTCGATTGACTCTTTGAGTCTTCATATGACTTATATTGCCCATTTTATACAAGCCCCCCATGGTAGATATACCACTTGATTGCCTCTGGTTCCAATATACCAGTGTTTTTCCAATATAGAATGTTTGGATTCAAACCCACGAGGGAATACTTCTGTGAATGCTGTGATAATTTGTACATCATATGTTGGCCCATAAATCCTTAGAGTGGATGACGAGAGGGTTCGTTGTGTTATCCCCTTTGAGGCAATTTCTCCTTTGGGCTATATAATAAACATAGATAGTTCTTGATATTCATCTAGTCAGGTCTTTTATTTAACTGTTTTGTCATTTGAAAGATAATCTATACACCCTTGGGTCTGAAAACCAGGTACCCCTTCTTCTTCTAGTGTTTGCAAGCAGTTGCTCTGGAGTTTCAAAAGACTCTTTAGAACTTGCACAAATCCTTAATAACTAAAAATTACAAAGAACCACCTAAATGGTTTGGAATGTAATATTATAAAAATGTTTAAGTTTAGCCATTTGTTGTTTTTTTTTACATGTAATAATTGCATTGACAGAGCGATACTCATGGTAGCAATAATACTTTCCTTTTAGATATCTTCTCATGTAACTAAGTTGAAAAGTCTAACTTCATTTTTCACAAATCAACATCCAATAACATTTCCATTTAGTTTGTGCAAGATTAGATTTTTTTTTCTTTTGAAAACTTAAAATGGAAATTAAATGGTAGTTCTGGTAGCCACAGCTGCCCTGGGACACAGAAGTGAGGAAGCCATGCAATAGCACCACAGGAGCCTCTGACCACCACTAGCAAGTAACGTAGGTGAAGTCTATTGCCCAAGGACACACCTGAAACATACAGAGCTGGGATTGAAACAGGCAACCCATTAGCTACAAGACAGTCTCCTTCCTCCATTGCCACTCTCACCCCAGCAACTCTTCTTAGAGATTGTGTTCAGTAACAATGGGGCAAGGATATTTGTATATTTTTTATAGTATTATATAGACAGACAGTCCATTATAACCTGCATATTTATCATTTTTATTCATTATTTCCCTTATTTCTCTTAAGTTTCCGTTACAGTCATCTCCAACTTTCTTGCTTGTTTGAGATCAATTTGGCGTATTGCAATGTTGGAAACAAAATAATCCTTGTTCTATTTGATTGCTATCACAAGGTGTTGTAATACTGTTCAAAAGCCTTGTTTGTATCTTTAGTTGATGTTACAATTTGTTTTCCTGTTTGGCTGCAATTGTATTTGAGAAATCCTTTCATTTCATTTGTCAGGCTAAAATTTTTCTGGGTCCTCCCTTTTACCCCCATAAAAATTGGACAGAATGCTTGAATATTGCCCCAAATTGTGTGACTTCAAATATCAGGCAACAAATCAGCCATTTAGATTCAGCCGTTGTGTTATTTCATTTCCCTAAGCAATCACATGAAACAACTGGTCCTAAACTGCTTCTTTCACTTGAGAAACGTTTCAAAATGAAGGAGAGACAGCTTAAGAAAAAAATTTAATAAATAATTGGAGGTGGTAGATGCAAGCTGTTATTTCTTCTCATTTGGATTATTGCAATGGTTTCCTAATTTAGCAGACATGACCATTGTTTTCAAATGTTTGCAGCAAGACTCATCATAAGAACCAATGGGATTAGTAAATTTCAAAATTAACTTTAAATTTTGTTAACAATCAGAGCTTTGCAAGGTCAACATTTTAATTACATATGCAACCTTATCCACAAGAATATGGATAACTGTGTTATCTAGCTAGAGGGCTACTGTTAGTTCCTCAAAGGTGTGAAAACCTGAGGATTGATCTAGATTTTGCTTCTATCAGGTATATTTTAACTTTGTCTGCTCTATTTGGCAACTGTCTGTGCTGTTCTTGATGACAAGCAATTGCACCTTGAGTGTTGAATATGAAATATGAAATACGAATAAGAATTGATAGCCTAAGAAATTAAATTAAGAATTTGTCACATTTGTGCTGACTGCAAAATCTTGAAGCTTGTCTTCTGGAGTTTTAGAACAGCTTTGCTAAAACGCACATGTCCAACCAGTGGTGAGCAGCTCTGGTCCTCCTGGGCCGCTGTCCTACATATGCTTCTGCATCACAGTAACTAGTCATTAGGAGGCTCATGCAGAACTGGTGACAGGCTGTGGAGACAATTCTACTTTTTTATTCAGGTGCATTGGAGCAGGAAAACATTACAACATGCAAGACAAAGACCCTCAAGAACCAGGATTATCCTCCCCTGCTCCTGAATCTGTAATAAAAAAAAGACATAAATTAACAGAAATTATTAATTGTAATAGTCTTTTTTTTAAATTGTATTTTCTGTCCCACCTCCAGTGGTTTAAAGGTCTCACTATTAATGCTGGAAGCACTGTTTCACAGGGGCAAAAACAATGGGGGACGCTGACTGCGGGTTTTTAATTAGATTTCATTAGCTAAATAATTGCATCAGGAATGTTCATAATGAACTCTAATTACTTATGGAGGTCTAAATGAGAAAATCAGTGGCGGGCACTGGTGGGTAAGGAAGAGTTCAGGCACACTGTAGATGATTCTCCTTGGGAAAATGAGTCTGACAAATGACTCCAGCAATCATGATTATTAACTTATATTTTATCTATAAGAATAAACTAAGTCTACATGAAACCACACAGCACTGATTTCTAGTTATATTTCAAATGTGTTCTACCCTAACCCTCTTTTCATTTGCCTTTTGTCAAATTTGTTACAATAATTTAATTTCTTTGTTTAGTACTAATAATCCTACTCCTCATCTCCTCTTTCTCCTCACTGACTGCTTGCGTGTATCCTGAGGCTAAATGCCCCGCAAGTGTTCCCAGGACGACCAGATCCCTACATCTCTTTGGGCTCGGTGTCTTTATGTACTTTCAGTCTTGTCATGCTGTCAGAACAGGAGATTAGCCATTCAATCAAGCCGAGGAGGAGCATTTTGCAGATAAGGCCAGCTCTGAAGAAGCTCCTTCTCCACACAGTACCATATGTCGCTGGAGATTGGCTCCCCACTCATGAGAAGTGCATTTGCATTTTTCCTTCTCCTTCTTATCCTTCCACTTTGCAGCCCTAGAAACTGTCCTATCTTAATTCTGCACTAAACTATCAAACAGCTTTTTCTTTTAGCCATCTAAAGTACTCTATTATTCTTCTCCACTGAAACTATCCAACAAGTGCGCTGGAAAATGTTTTCATTTCACCAAAAAAATAGACTAGCATCAAAGAATAACATCTTCATGTTCTGTCGGTTCAATCTGTTATCATTTGAGCCTGTAGCCAACCAGGTCTCCGCTTTGTTATTAGCATGATACGCATCTTGAAAAACTGCCAATGATGTGATGCATTATAGATACATGAGTCTCATGTATTTCATTTACCAGACAACCACAGTGCACTTAGATTCAATATGTTTTGATTTAACAAAATATGATCTGATGGACTGAATTGAGATGAAGTTAGTGAGCGACGCCTTCCGACTGTAAAGGAATATATTTCTAAGAAGGCTTTTTATTATAACGTCACAACAATTTGCCTCAAAGCAAGATGAAGAATCTGCCATGCTTGTTGCCATTACAGTAACTCAGAAAAAAGATGAAACTTTTAACTCTTGGTTTATGAGTAGTAAAAAGAAAGATTTCAAAGATGGTTGTGTAAAATTCATAGCTGTGATTAACTATGAATCTGTCTATTAAGCTTGACTGAGCTGACTATATTTTTCTGTTTGCTTTGTAAAGGTCCTTGAGAAGATGCTTTATAGGTGTGGACAAGGTAAACTATTAGCTAAATGAATCAGAAAGTAAATTATTCTGTCAATTATTTTTTCAGTATTTTTTTTTTTCTTTTTCAAATTAGGAAATATCTACCAAACATCATACTGCTATTGTAGAGAATTGTGCTCTACACTCATTCTTCACTTTTTTAATAAATATTTAGGATTTACTTTAAAGATTGAAATAGAATCATTAACAGTCAAATAACACTCTCCTAAAACAGATTTGCACATTTTAGTTTACACTGTAATGTGTGCATGACTTGATTCTATTTTCTATGTAAATTACTTTACAAATTGTGTGTGAAAAAGTGCTAAATTTATAGAAAGGTGATAATGCAGAAATCCTGAAGGAATAACGTTACACTATTAAAAATGCCTAAATAACTTTTACTTGTATAAACGTGTCAAAAAATATCTTGTTCAAAAACTGCGTCTAATTAATGCTGCTTTGGAGGCATGTTAAACAAGATGAGCGCCTAGAGTCACTTTCACTTCTAACAACATTTTTAAATATTTGTCAAGATGGTTGTGTATGGAGGTCAAAAGGTGAAAAAAAAATTGATCAAGAAATATTTTACCCTTTTTGTCTTCAACTTCCAAAACACATTTTCTCCTGTACTTGGTTGTGTATCTTTTTCCATATCCCACTTCTTAACTTCCAGTTTTATGTCTCCCCTTATGGACTATGTGGCCAAAAATGTGTTGCGGCTTACAGAAAAAGGCCTAAATTGGTGCAATTTAGAGGCACAGAGAGTACAATCTAACTAGTGTTTTTATTGGACCCATCTGCTATATGAAATCCATAGGAGCACACCATAATTATTGCTCATTTTATTTCATTTTGAAATGCCCTCTCCAATGTCAGAACGTGGAGCACTACATGCAGAATTACAAATTCATTTACATCATTTTTAAGCTGTGCCATTCTGCCCTGCATTTACATGCACTTCCTTTTGTTGCCTTCTCCCGTCTCTTTCATAGCCTACTTTAATCTTTTTCTTCGCATCCTTTTGTTTCCTTACCTACTTTCCAAGTCATATCTCCAAATCCCACTCTGTTTTCACTTCAGAGTCTCTCCCTGTCTAGTCTGTGTTTTCCTTGTATTCGCTCTCTGCTGGCAATTCTCAGAACTCTAGCACATTCACAGTCTAAGAGGTGAACGAATAAATAGTTAAAGAAAGTGTAATAAGGGCAGTAGAAGACCCACAAAGAACTTGAATGTAAAATATTCTAGCTGCTAGTATTGTCACTGTTGAAACTTATTTGATCTTTTAGATGTGTAAGCTCAAACTTACTGACTTATAAATTGACACGTCTATTAAGGATATTTAGCTGTGCTTGTGAAAATAAGATAAGAAGTTTTGTTACAGTGGCAGCTTTATGACCTGAAAGCACTCTGGAGTTTCAAGGTAAAATGTTATACATTCCAACAATTCTTAGAAACGTCTATATTGATACAACCCTATGTTATTTCAGTCATTTTTAAACTTTTTTTTTAGATGTCTTTGCTAAGGCATGATTAAAATACATTGCTGTTTCACATTTTGACGCCTGAGTTGAATAGTGATTTCCTACACAAAGTTTTTCATCATTTTTCCATATGAACTAGAAGATACCTTTTATAAGAAAAGTGTTGGCCTGCATTAACCTTTTGTTCCTTTATAGAAATACAAAAGTTATTGGTATTATTACCTGCTGGTCTAAGGTCTTCAACTGTCCAATGGCAGAAGTAATATTTGCATGAATGGAGGCATGGGAAAACCTCTCCTTTTGTCAACTCAACGCTGTCTCACTTCTTTCTTATAAATGTGACCAAAAGTTTGATTAAACACTGAACATTTTCTTCAAACCAAAATGGGACTCAACTATTAAAAACATGGAAAGGCCGTATATTTTTGCATTATTACGGTGAATAATTGGATGAAGAAAACAAAAGCTTTTGGCCATAGTTATAAAAACAGAGTTGCTTTTAAAGGTAGATGTAAAAACAAAGACCTACAACTGCTGCTACAGAACTATACTGGCCTGTGCAGATGCAGGACACTTCAGTTACTCAAATTGAATTGAGGGGGGGATTGATTTTGTAAGGAACTAAGTAAAAATGACTTAAAACACTGCTGTTGTTAGAAGTTGAATTGGATGTAGAACAGTTAAGTAACATGAGATAAGCAAAGAGCATTGATTTGGTAAAGAGCCACATTACTGGAAAGTTGGAAGCAACACCAATACCAATTTCTGCAGGTGCGTTGCCAATACAGGTGAAGATAGCCTTCGAGACTCTCCTTCACTGCATTTGCTTCCTAAGTCTGTTTGTTCCGTGTCTCTGTAGATTGGTAAATTTAAGATAATTCTTTCCAGTTTTCCCAGTTCCTATAGTTTATGGGGAACAGTGAATTTTCAGTCAGCATTGCTAGTCAAATTCATAAACTACTTGTATGAATTTGACCTTTATTTAGGAAAAATAATTCTAAACAAGATCCACTTGTTTGGCAGATGCAGTAAGTTTAGTGTGTCTGTTTGCAGTAATACAACAAGTTGTTTTATTATGTGATAGCAATTGACACAATATGTGTGCCCAGTTAGACATTTTCAACTACAAATATCTAATGATATTTGTAGATCCATAAAGATCCATGATTTTTATCAAACAGTCTTAGCTTCCATTACATGTTCAGCTTGATGACGCATTTCTGTCAACATGCAACAATGTCTACTTACTAATTCCTGGTGCCGTGGATGATCTACTCATTATCAGCGTTGACAATAACATGCCATGTTCAAAACATTGACGACGTCCTGTGACACAGCAGGACGCTCGAGACTAGCTAACTCTTCATAAATCCAAATGTAATCATTCGTCAAAGTCATTTGAAGCAGAAAGACACAACCACCAAAAGGACATTTCTGTATGGATTTTGGACTGTTGTGGAAGGAAGCTGGCAAATGAATCTCAATGACATGCAATTACAGCGGCCGCATTCACATGCCAGGGACTGCCAGGCAGGAGGCACACTGCCTCTGCTGTGAGGCTCCTCTCTACACTCTCTCTACTCTTCCTTCTGCCTTTGTGTTGGTTGTTACAAATTTCTGTGGACACATTTTTATTATTAAAACCATCAGCCATCTGGATAAAAAAAAAAAAAATCCTAGAAGTATCCAAAACAAACGTCATAAAAATTTAAGTAGCAGAAGGCTGTCCATGGCGATGGCACTTTCCCTTTTGAAAGCAACATGTATTATGTATTCACAATGCACAACTATCTTTTTGACCTTTCAATTACGGCTCCCATGATATTACTCAAGCACATATGAAAATCTCCCATGATACCGGTGACTTTAAAGTCAGCAGTTTTATTTGTATAGCACATTTTCAGCAACAGTGCAACTCTAAGTGCTTTACATGACTAACACAACAAACAAACAAGCAAAAAATTAATAAATAAAAAGTAAACATTACATTGAGGCAAAGTAATATTGTACAACGCTGTAAATATAAAATTATTTCCAAGGGCATTTACTCCCAGCAAAAATACCAATGTAGTGATGTAATTTTCTGGATTTTTCTCTATTTGCTACATATTGTCAGGTTGCATTGTACTAGACATTGTTACACTTTATACTGCTGTAGTTCTGATTTTCTTATGTTGAAAATGACAAGCAAACGGGTGCCACTGCATCAGTCGTTATACTAATGGATCTGTATCTGAAACAATCTTTTTGTACAGAAGGAGACTGAACATTAATAGATTCATTACACACTACTTTAACTGGGTGAACATGCTTTTTTTTTTTTTTTTCTCCGAAGAGTTTTTGCGGCACTAGTGGCTCGTATTTTTGCGAAAGTAGGGAAGACATGCGGCAAAGGTCGCCGGGACTGGGAGTCGAACCCGCGACATCCGCGTCGAGGACTAAGGCCTCCAAACGTGGGGCGTTTGGAGGCACCACCTTTTTATCCAAGGCTTCACATTGGAACCTGTCGGTTCAAACTGGGATGCTGTCCAGTAACCTCACCATACTTTTCCACAAATTTATCCCAGACCCGTCTGGAGTGTTTCTTTATCTTAATACTTGTCCACAAATGTTTTGTAACATGCCTCTCAAACCTTGATATGACCAGTGTATGAATGAGATTAATCTGTATCATAATAAAAAACGTTGTCATGATTCTGGGGTGTTTGAGTTTTATTCTTTGTGTTTTGATCACTTTCTTCTTTTTTTTAAAAGTTCATCAGGTTGTCAGTTAGTGTTGCCATATGAGTTCATTTCTGTTGGATTTGGTTTCTTAGTTTGTTCCCCTGCTCCTATTTTCTCCATTTGAATAAAGCACTCTTAGTTCAGGGTTATCTCCTCTCTGATTTAGAGTTTCTTTGAGTTTCAGTGGAGCTCCCTCGTGTTAATTAGTGTCTCACCCCCAGTTTACCTGCTTGCATTCTGCCGCCTGTTCCTCATTGCCCCTGATTAGTGCATGAGGTTCTTGCCTCAGCATATAAGCTCACTGGTTTCCTTTGTTCTTTGCTGGATTTTTCCATCCAATATCTGCAGTCTCCTTATTAAAAATACAGTTTTCTGTATAATTGTTTTCTTGTTTTTTCTGATAATAACATGGCACAGCCATGCAAGACATATCAAAAAAGTGTTTGATGATATTACTCAAGTACATATGAAAATCTCCCTTGATACCGGTGACTTTAGTGTCATTTGATGTTACTGCTGACTAAAGCTAAAACCATAGCTTTTGAAAAGATTTTAGATCGAAGTCGGAGAAAAAAGGAAACGACTTGAGATTTTTCCCTTTGACAATTTGATTGTTTTAATAGTGACCTTTCCAGACGCAAACTGTGGGGCGCTGCATTTTTATGTGAATGTGTACCATGAAATAAGTGATAATGACATTTCTGTCAGAGCTACTTTGAGCTACTCAAGCCCAGAAAGGTGAAAAGAGCACAGCTATGGCACATATTGGCTCAGTGGAATGTAAAATGCAGAGGAAGTAAGTGAAATGAATGGAATAAAATGCCAGAAGGAGAAGCAAAGGGAATTAAAACAAAAATGAAAGCAGAAGGAGTGAAACAGGAGCGAGAAAGAAGATTCGCTGGGATTTGCTCTGGCTCAGCAGTAGCTGTCACCAGACCTGCGCCACTCCCAACAGTAGCACAACTGAGCCCAACGAGGAATAATGAGCCTTAGAAATCCACAAAGGTCACTCACTGCAAAGATCTCTCCTCTCACTCCAAACCAAACAGAAATGCCACCATTGCGACTCAAAAAGAAAATTCTATAGTTAGAAGATGGGGTAGAGAAAAAAAAAAAAGAGGGGGAAAAAAAAATCCCCCAAAAGGGAGAAAGGCAAAGCCAGGAACTCTAAAGAAGATCTTCACCTTTATCTGACAACCTGAGAGCACAGCAGCAGTGGGGGACCACAGTGGGAGATGAGAGTAAAGAAACGAAGGGGGAGGCAAAAAAAGGAATTAACTAAAAGACGGGAGAGGAAAGGAAAACTTTTGGGACAACGAAGGAGGCTGTGCTAACAGGAAAGCAGAGACTGTTGAACCAAGACAGTGTGGAGCAAGAGCTATGATAAGACTGAAATCATTAGAGAGTGTTTCAAGAATGGAGAAAAAGAAGATAACTATAAAGCATTAGTGTGTGAAAACGAGCAACATCAGCTAAGACACACCTAGCTTCTTTAATACTGAATATTTCCTCTCTTGAAGTGAAGGCAGTCTTAGGAAAGGCAACGAAAGAAAGGAAAGATGAACTTTACCTTCCGATTTATCACTCAGGAACATATGGCACCTTATTGTCTCGCCTGAACTTCTGAACAGCTGAACTATGGCAACGTAAAAACCCACTTCATTTTAAAGACCCAATTTGCAATTAATGTTCAGCAACATTTCCCCACATCTTTGAAAAGTCTGCGTGATTTGCATTCCAGTTACAGGTAATGCGCCGCATAACAAGCTTTGCATCTAAACACGGAACACCTGGGCCGGATTTCAGGCCACATTTACGCTCATTGTCATGATCTGAATATTAAGAGATTTCTAAGGCTTTTCGAGCAAGGCGTAATAAACTATTTGAAAACCCTATCATAAAAGGGGGGCAATATACATTTCACATAATGCACCTGAGATTATCTTCTTACTGCCAGTTTAGGTTGGGCAAAGAATCAAATCCACTCAGGCAGACAGGAACGTGAAGTCTACCAGAGTTTAAATAAATCAAAACAAAACGCAAGGCTGCAAAAACTTTTCGAAAACTTGGCAGGATAGCAAAAGTAGTGCTCCAAAAGCCCTGGTCCTCAGAGCCCTGCATGTTTTAAATATATCCCTGCTGAAGAAAAATAGATTCAAATTATTCCAGGATTTCCTCAGCATGCCAATCAGATATGACGTTATTTTGCAAATTATTCTAAAAAAAAAAAAAAAACAAAAAAAAACATTTAGAAGCAAAACAAGTGAAAGCATTTATTCATATGGGGATTGGATTGACAATGCAAGCTAACGGTGCATATTTCTGTTACTGAATAAAATTGATTCCTTTGCCCATCAGTAATGGTTTAAGTATTCCCCTTGAAACTGAAAATGCATCTCATAACAACTCCAGAAATACAATAGTTTTTTGGGGTTTTTTTATTTCAAATTACGCTTTTCGGAGATCTAATTTGGATTCTATGAAACTCTTCTTGATTAGGAGATGTGCACATCTGAAAAGAATCTCTTACCAACATGAACATTTTCAACAATGGAGAAAGCTGACGCTGTACATGAGGTGGTGATGGAAGCCAGATTGTGTAAAAAAAAATAAGGTAAAAGGTGAGATATCGCATCACATTTCACTTTGCATCACACATATCCAGCAGACACACTGTCATGAACGTGTAAAATCTGCAGGGTTCTTTCAGCTTACGCCGGTGAGCTTCGACTATTCCAAAAAATACAACACAAATAGCTCTGCAAATAGCTACTCCTCCTCCAAACGCTCTTAGCCGCGATGTCCAGGTTTTTGACTCGTGGGCCGAAATTTGTCAAGTTGAAAGTACATGTCAGTCAACAGTTGGTGTACGACAGGTCAACTTTAACCCAAACGAAAGAGTTGCAGTCAGAGGTGAAAGCAAGCCATGCTGCACAAGGTTTATAATGTTGGCTTTTATTTCCTTCTCGTGCTAAACTTCTGCTTTTAAGACTGACTGACGCATGAATACATTAATTAATGGACCAGTATATCGAACAAACATGTTGGAAATTGATTAAACTCAGTGTGTGCTGTTAGTGAGTTAGCGTCAGATGAAATGCTGCAAAGTTATTTCACCTCCAGCTCATAATATTTTATAGAGTATGTGTTAAATCCCAACCCCATTAATATGTAGCCGACATAAAAACTAAAACAGATGTAGTTGTGTCCTAAACAGAACAGCCTTTCTTTAAACGCCTACCATGATTTTTTAGGTATGTGATCATAACCTGCACCCACATGACACATTGTTCTGTTAAAATATTACAAGCTGTTCCATAGATGACACCCATCCCATTTTCTTGCGCTCTTAAACACGTGTTGAAACAATTTGGGTTTGAATAGGCTTGTGTTAAGAGCTTTTGCTCCTCTGCCTCCCCCAGAAACAATTGTAACTGGATCTCTGAATCATCATTCACCATGTATTTGTTCTTGTCTTTTTCATCACACACACGACTACTTTTTAAACTAACGTGGTCATCTTTTTCATGTACAGAGGACAAAGGAAAACTTAGAATTTTGCCTTATTGTTGAAAAATAGTTTAGTGCTCAGAGACTACTTAAAACAGGAAACTCATCTCGGCTAGATGTACAGTATCTGCTGCACGTTCTCCTGTGTGATTGAGTAAATGTAAGAAAAAAAACTAGAGGAAGTACCTGAACGTGATTTTTTATTTTTTTATTTTTTGCCTGAAGCAAAATTGAGGGAATTGAGATTTCACGCTCCCGATACCAAGTTCCAATTTAATCTTATTTGATAGATAATAAAATCAAGGCCAAGTACTGTGATGTGAAAGCCATTTGCCCCCTTACCAATTTCCTTTTTTTTTGCTTTTTTGTCACATTTAATGACTCAGATCATCAAACAAGGTTTAATATCAGAAGAGATTACTTGAATAAATTCAAAAAGGCAGTTTTCAAAGGATAATTTAATTCATTATGGGGAAAAAGTTATCCAACCCAATCTGGCCTTCTGCGAAAAACTAATTTCTCTTCTAAACCGAAAAACTGGTTGTGCGAACGCTAGCAAATACTGACTTCAGCGATTTGTGACAACTGAGGAATTTTGGCCCATTCTCTATTCAATGTTTTACTTCAGCCACAATGGGGGGTTTGAACGGTGTGTTTAAGATTACACATCATCTGAAATAGATTCAAAGGTTGTTTTTTTTGTTTGTTTTTTTTGGGAGATTTAGAGGCAACTTTAGATGTTGTCCTCCTGCATAGCTAAAGTGTGTTTAGGTTGAAGTCCTGTACGGATGACTGGACATTCACCTGCAAGATTTTCTGGTAGAGGACAAAATGGATGGTTTCATCAGGTATGGTCTTGAGGAAACAAAAGAGCCCCAAAACCTCACATTTTGAAAAGTTTGTAGTTCCTTTTTTGAAATGAGGACAGTAACAGATATTTTGCATTTTGTGTAGAACACTATGATGTGGCAGGTCCCACACAAAATTAAACATTCTCATTTAACAACAATAGATAAATTCTTTATTGGACAATATATTTTAGAAGATACCTGGCGACACACACGGAGGCACAGTCTTATATTATATAAACTTGTATCTGCTGATGTTTTCATGTGAAGAAGTTTGCCTAAGTGGCAGACTACTGATAAATTTTTGTCTTGTTGCTGATTCGGCTTGTCACATTTTTAATGCAAGTCTATATTCTACATGAACAAAAGTTCCTGAAAAGGTTTTACTATCCCACATGGACAGCTTTCAAGGAATATCCAAGCAGAACGCGCAGATCAGGTAACATCATACAGAAAGTTGCTGTCTTTCACTGTGAATGCCACAAACAAGAGCAGAAAATGGTTAACTTCCTAGGGAAAACCAAGATTCATTTTCACTCTAAAATAATGCATCTGGCTTGTATTACTGCTTTCCAAGCCTTGCACACAAAAAAAAAAACATGACCCTTTAAAAGGTCATGGTCTATTCATGGGAGCATGGCCACCTAGCTAACACTATGGATGCAGCCAAAATAAAATCAAACAAGGGACTGGAAGCTGAACTTAGTCAGATATTCAGATATAGTCACTTTATTTAAGTGGTGGGGGTTGCTGTGGTGACAAAGAGGTTAAGCACAACCCCATGGAGGCCTTCGACCTCAACACGGCTGTCGCATTTTCGATTCCCGACCTGGTGACCCTTGCCACATGTATTCGCCCTTCTCTCATTACCCACCTTCCTGTCAATTCACTATCAAGTAAAGGCCACTAGAGCCAATACAACCTTTTAAAAACAATTAAGTGGGAATTTTCTGAATTGCTTAGTGGATAAATGACATTCACATTTAGTTCAAGGTCAAACTGTGACATAGATGTGCTTTTTAAAATTATTTTGCTTGTCCGTTGGTAGTTTCTTATATCTGTGCCAGCAAGTCCAGGAGCATCTAATATTCAGAGGATATTGGGGTCACAAAAATGTATAAAAAGTTTTAATATTATCATCTTTTAAAAGATTTTTGTGGCCCCATTTGCAGTATTTAGACAGGATGTTGGTAAAGAAAGAAGGGGAAAAGATATGCAGCAAAGGTCCCAAGGACGGGACGCCGGACCATTCATTTGACCATGAGGTTTGGAATTGAACATTCTTGGTAAAGGTATTATAGATATTTAGTTACAGTGGATGAAATCATGTCCATACTTGATTAAAATCAGTTATTACGGTGCTTGTGTTGAGCATAACACAAGTGGGTCATTCCTCTTCCATTCACACAATAATAAGCAATAGAAAACTCACTGAAGGCTTGACTTGGTCTCTTCACAGTTGAGCTCTGGGTAAATAACTACATCACTTCTGT
Organism: Xiphophorus maculatus; assembly: GCF_002775205.1. NCBI lineage: Eukaryota > Metazoa > Chordata > Actinopteri > Cyprinodontiformes > Poeciliidae > Xiphophorus > Xiphophorus maculatus. The sequence continues at coordinate 20,013,995 of NC_036450.1, read as the reverse complement.
AAAAAAAAAAAGACAAAATATTTTAAAATGTTAACAAAAAGACACTTGAACATATATAATACTCCTAACGTGGCCTGAACAGACGCACTTAAAGTCTCCACTCACTGTAGGCTTGTACCTAAGTCTTATTATTGCTCCTTGAACTTTTCATACACTGAAGCCTGGCACCAAAGTTTATCCTCTTATCTTCACTCAGCACAGCTGGCTTACTGGGGCTGTTTTGGTGTTTGTTGTTGGCGCAGGCACATGTTCCCTGCAGAAGTGTTTACAGGGTTCAAAACATAAAATACAGCACCGTTTTGGCATCACTGCAGCCCCAGTAGGGAGCCTACCATTTCAGTGTCAAAAGATTCTTTAAAAAAAACAAAAAACAAAACTGATAATCTTCTTACTACAAGTCCGTGCATTCCCTTTGCTTCATGTTGAGGCTGCCATTGTCCTGGTATAACCCTTGTCACTGATCATATCCACAACACAGATTTTTCTGCTTTTTATATTTTTCCCCATTCATACTTTCAAAGCATATGTTCAAGGATATAGCCACATATTCTTTGCTCTGCTTAGTGTTTGTAGAGTGCAAACTATCTGTGTATGCTTTGCAACTCTATAATTAAGCCTCATATTGGTCTTACTTGGTCACTTCTAGATATCCCACATTAGCTTACCCCTGCATTCGAAGGTCACTGTAACTGTCAAGCCTAATTCATCTATGCATTTTTTATTAAATTTTTTTCTGTTAATACAATCTATCAATCGAATCAGCCATTTTATTGTCTGTCAGTATCAAGTGTTCAAACCCAGTTGCCTGGCAACAGCTGTAATGGGACCCAAAGGCTGAGGTATAATTGCATTGTTTTCCATAGGGATACAAATCCTAATTCTTCTGTTTTGTATCACATGAGTTCTCCTTGGTTGAAAAGATAATATAGAGGTTTTCTTATTTTTTTATTTTTTTGTGAACGTGAACATGTGAGACACAAGTAGTTTAATTTAAAAGTTAAAGACATGTGAAAGTTATGCCCTAAAGGTTCTATTTTTAATTGATGCAGTGTGAATGCCAAGTCCATAAATCTTAAATTTTATTTTGTATATTTCTTCATTGGAATTTTCTTAGTTTATGTGTGTATAAATTGCACGCATCATGAATGTTCTACATGGCACGACTTCATTTGGGTGCAGTAGGCTGCCTTACACTGGCTTTAGTGGAAATAGTGTTATTCTAGTTAAATGCAGAGCTTGTTAATTTATCTGAAAAAACAGTCTAATCAAACAAGCACTTCCCTGCACTCAGCTGCGCATCTCTATAAATATCCACATTGGGTCATCGGCAAAAAAAAGTGCAGCCTTGTGATGTGTGATTACACTGAAAGATGTGCAGAAAAAGCTAGATGCATTATCACATTAAAGCTATTCACAGCAAATAAAGCACTTAATTTTTAACAGAATACTTACAAAACACTGTAAAGTTGTACATTTATGTCGTTTATATAAAATGAAATGAGAAAAGGTAAGAGGAGATTATAAGTAAGAATAGAACAAATCCTGATGGATTATGGATCATGGCTCATCGAGAGCAAAAATCAAGAGGAAAGAAAAGGAAAAATGAGGTTGATATCTGAGGAAAAGAAGAAAATTAATGCCTGGACATCTGAGCTCTTAGGCTCAGATCACAGCTACTACACTGAGATAAGGGTTGAAGATGTCAATAAAAAAAAGCTATTAGCTGATAAACGATTTCCACTGAAAAGTTCAGATAACTATGCATTAAGGAACCAGAGAATGTATATGAGCACATAAAAGAAATAGGAGCGGCCAGAAGATCAAAACCCAAGTTACTGCGAAAATGTAATGATTACTTTTTGTATTTTATACCAGAGCCCATACAGACACATGAAATAAACAAGTGTACTCCTCATTCAACTTTACTCTCAAATTGAAGACATGATGAGTCGTAGTGACGCCTATTTAGGCTCCCACTTTGGTCATGAGCTGTTGTGTGGGTTGTTGGTCATGTAACATGTCATTTGCAAAAGGGATCCAAAGCATATCTGCTCTGTTTCCTTGTAAAATATAACAAGATTACATAATCCTACATTGGTGTGCTTTTAGTCATGTTTTCTTTATAGCTTAAATAACAAAACAAAACAAAATCTTCTTGATTAAGAATTCTCATGTCAGATACTGAGAAATGTGAATCATTTTGACCAAAATATCAAACGTGAACAATGAAGTAAATCTAGGATTCAGACTGTGACTTAAATGAAAAGTTAAAACCAAAACTGAACCCAGCACAGCACAATACTGTCAGGAAAAACCCTTTGATGCCCACCACCAACTAATGAGGGTTCATGTTGGAGGTCCAGTGTGCTTTACATCACAGAGTATTGAGCCATGCAGTATAATAAAATGGCTTTTTGGCAACAGCTTTATGCACAATAACTGTGAAATAATAGACGACTTGCATGGTATTTACATTTCAAACCCAATGTTGTGAAATATGTTAAATACATACACCTAATTTAGATAATATGGGCCAAGTCATTAAAACCCATAGTGATGAGAACATTGTGTTAACAGAAAAAAACATGAGTTAGAAAAATGAAGGTTTATTGAAATTAGTCATTATTGCAATTTTGACTTAGAATATGGCAATCATATCTTTAGATAAAAAAAGAAAAATATGTTTCAAATTCAGACATCTTGCATATAGTACACAGCTAAAAATGTCTTCAAAAGTGGCAAAATTATGTTGGAAGGTCATGTTGTACCTCTTGGTTATTAATGACATATTTCCACAAAAAAATATTTTTTCTTTCTCTATTCTCCACGAACAAGTTCTTAGTTAACTCTTAGGCTTTTATAAAACCTTATATATATACTGCTCAAAAAAATAAAGGGAACACTTTAAGTGTTAAACACCTGTTTAAGTGTTCCCTTTATTTTTTTGAGCACACACACAATATATATTTGTGTGTGTGCGTGTGTGTGTGCGTGTGTGTGTGTGTGTGTGTGTGTGTGTGTGTGTGTGTGTGTGTGTGTGTGTGTGGGCGTGTTTGTGTGTGTGTGTGTGTGTGTGTGTGTGCACTGCTAACCAATTAATTGGCCTGTCAGAATTATGTTCAAACATTAAACCTATGACCAAAATAAATATTCTATTTTCTTTTTACAGAACTCTGATTCAAGGCCAAAACACTGAAAATTGTTCTCAGAATTCAGAGTTGTAACATCCGTTTGATCTGTACAGAATACCTTATATTTATATAAAAAAAATAATTAAAAAAATCAAGACTGTAAGATTTATCTGATTTTACAGTTTCAATCATTCCTTCTCTTAAATAAAATTGTGCTTCCATAGTCTAGCTCTTTGTACATTTGGGGTTGAAAGCTTTGGTAGTAAATCTTAACCCTGTAATATTGACATTGTAATATAGTTAATATAAATAAAATGCAAAAAAAAAAGAAACAACTGTGTCCTGGATAGGCTCAGAGAGCTCTCCACATTATTCAAGGCACCTGCTTGGCCTTGTTTGCACGTACACAGTCTCCCCCCTCAGTGATAGCCCTGGTGTAGGATTAATGTTGTTATTTGCACCTATTTGTCACACTCTCCCCACCTTTTCTGTTTCACCCATATGTCCTGTCCCTTTGTGGTGTTTTCTTTTTTTTTTTTGGCTCTTGCCTTTCAGTATTCTCACGACCTCTCAACCTGCTTCCCTTCCGCTCTTCACTGACTTTAAAATGAGCAGAACGCCCAACGGATGGATCACCAACTCCATTAAGCAGAACCTGTTCTGTCCTCAAGGTACCAGCCTGGCCTGTGATAGTGTACCTTTTGTTTGTATCAGGATGCATGTATGCGAGCCTGTGTGTAGTGACTTGTAGTTTTCACATAAAGTGAAAGGCAGAGAAAGGAGGAAAGAGTTGAGGGAAGTTGATCCACAGTTGTGTGTGCATGTTTGCGTGTGTATGGGATGTTTTTAAAGGATTTGGTCACGTCCCAGTGAGGTCAAATTTACAAAGACTGAACATAAGTACCCACATTTCCCAGTTCATCTGAGGAGGATTAGCCATTAAATTAATGACCGGGTCCTGCTGTCAGCGTGTGTTGCTGTAAGTGTTTGTGTCTAAATAATGCATACATGCAGTTTTAGATCAAACCAGCATGTGCAGTTTTGATTTAGTTTAGGAAAAAGAGCTTTAGATCTGGCTAATAGAGAGATCGGTTCCCTCAGACTCACACTGACGACAGAACGTTCCTACGAATCATATTGTTTTTGTCTGACAGGAAGTCTCAGTAAATAACTCTGATGGATATTTAAGCAGAGATACTCAATATGAATGCTCTTTAAAACAATATGATAGAAAGAGTAGCTATTTTGTCTTTCTTATTTACTCCTTACATCATTAGTCAATGTAGTTTAAAATGCATTGTTTGCTTGAAAAAAAAAGTTTGACCATCACATACACCATGTTCTCCTATCTTCCCTGAAGAGGCTAAGAAAGTAGACCTCTGTGTGATAGATAGATAGATAGATAGATAGATAGATAGATAGATAGATAGTGTGTGTAAATGCCATATATGATGAGTTGAATGGGAAATTACGTTTTATAGTTTTCAACATATTTACAGTGACTTTATTTTTACTGTCAGCTCATCAATAGTCATTAGGTGCTGTCTCTTCAGATGTTCACCAACCAATAGAACTAATTTCTAATAAATACTTTCTGACTTATAAAGACCAACACACAAACTCCATGTTCTCTTCATTTTCCAAAAGTGCCTTAGGGAAATGGGCTTCTGTGTCTCTTCATATTAATACAGCATCAACATTGTGTGAATTAGAAATACCACTACAATGTCCAAATCTGTGGTCTTATGGCATTTCATTGTTTCCTTGTAGTTTTTGAACAGCTTGACAGTTTGATGTTGTCAAAAACTCTTGTCTTTTGTTTGCAGACCGTATTGTTTTGGTCTGAGGGTGACTTGTTGTTTTTTTTTTCTTTTTTTAACTGTTTCAAGAGCTGATATAATTTTATTTAATTTAGTCCTGGTTTTAAAATGCCCACCTTTGTTAACTCTCCACTTGTTCTGTGTCCATATTTTTGTCTTTTGTAGATGCTGCTCTTATTGTAATTCTGCAAGAGCTGCCATGTTTCCAAGATTAGTTGTAAAACAATTCAAAAATTTGACATTGATATTTGCCTAAGGAATATTATTCTATACATTTATGTATTTTATTAATGTATTCACAAACCACAAAGGCCTTCAGGATTTTTCACACATCAATGGTTTATTTAAAAAAAAAATTGTTTTAAAATGTTGAAAATAATCTCACAAGTATGAAACGTAGCCGAAGGATGACCATCGTAGAGGCTAAGGAGGCACTGAAGTTGTCACCTCGATCTAAAAATCCATGTTGGATCCATGAAGAAGAATACAGCACAAAGGAGACAGATGGCACCATCACAAGCCAAGACACCAGCATCACCCTAAACTCTCACCTACTAAAGTGAACAACAGCTAATTAGTGGGGCACTGTCAAACCAAAACACCTTGAGGTGTCAGACCTCTGACAGGAGATCAACTGCTACAAGCAAAAAGCCTCCCATCAGCAGAACAACACAAATTAGAAATTACAAAATATTGATGGCAACTACAAAAAGTTGGATATGAAAAGAGCTGTTTCAATGTCCTTGCATCAGATGAACTCAACAGAATGCCACAGGGCAATTAAGCAAACTTAAATAAGCACGAGAAGCAGCGATGGAGAATAGGAACACAAAGCAAAGCAGAGCAATTCTTGCAACTTGGACTTATGGGTCGTCAGGCAATATTTTAAAAATTATGTAGCTTTATGTTATTAAAGCTAAAGTTTAATCAGCAATACTTTTATAACAAATTTATGTCAGATCATGATTTCTTGGTTAATGTCAAGTTGTCATAACAAAGACATTTTGAATAATGTCAACTTTGTATTAAAAGCGTCATGATTTACCGAATGACACTTTATGACAACAGTCATAAATATTCATGAAGACTTACTCATGTTCATGACAGGTGTTATGTGATGTTTATGACGGTGTAATGACAGTCTTATTCACAACCCATCAAACAAAGTGTTACCACACCTACTTCAAGACATAGGTATTAACGACAGTAGATGAAAGATTAAGTAATGTATGGATGTATAAACTACCTATATACGTATAGGTAGTTTACTGAGAAAACTGGAAAGGAAAAATACCTTTAAAACTGAACAAGTTTGTTTATCTCTGCCCAGACTCACCTCTTACTTTAGTTGTTCAGAAGAACAAAGCACCGTGAGGATAAACAGATGTGAGAGCCACTTGGCTAAGGGATAACGTCCTACACTTGAGGCAGGACAGTGGCAACAGTGGTGATTGGAGGAACAGCAGCATCAGCAAAGCTGTGTGTTAAGCTGGCCTCCCTCGCTCAGAACGGTGGGGCTATGTTGGTTCAGTGACGGACTCGGAGACAGCGTGCCGTTTTGGGGAATCTATTATTCAAAGACTCTGTCTGCAGAATTTCAAATAAGCCAGGTCAAAGCTTATTCTTCGCCCAGAATACAGTCAGCGATTACCCAGGTGGTAGACTGAATATTTACTTTGGATCCAGGGGTTCCTTTGAAGACACAGTACCTCACTTCTCTGCCAGTGCAGAAGGGGTCTCACACTCTTGTCTCCACTATGTATCCCTTACAGGATACTGGATGGAAAAAGAGTTTTTGTTAGAGCATGATGTCACATATTCACTCGGTGAAACTCACCCTGTTCTCCTAGAAACAGAAAGTGGGTTGACGAAGTGGATTCTGCAATTAATGGATTTTTATTGAAGTCTGTTTGTCCCCTGTATGTAGTGCAGTCTGTCATGGCTGGTTCCCAACAGGGTAAAAGGCCAGTTTCTCAGAAAAATATCCATATTACTATTATGCAGTAGAGCAGGTAGAATAACAACTATGCAGTTTTCAATGATTTATCATTCCTTCTATGTGAGGGCAGAGACAATGTGACAAAGAACTTCTTTAATTCACACAGAATCAAAATTATGCATGCTCAAAAACTGTTAATTTAAGCTACTTATTTTACTGACACTGACCTGACTTTGATATAGTCTACATACAAAAGAAGATTCCAAAAGCTGTCAAATATTTTGTTAGCATAATTCTTTGTTTTGTCGCTGCCAGTGGTACAAGTGCATTACAAGCACATGACATAAGACATATGACGTCCTCCAGGTCTCTTAATTTCACTTCAAATTAACATGTAGATTGTTAAAACTTTGAAACAATTAGGTTTCCCAGCAACAAAATTGCCCTGAATTCAAAACAGATTTTTGAATGGATTAGGGAGGCTAACATTAAGATTCAATAGCAGTTTCTCTAAGGCCTCCAAGACTATGAAAAAGTTTAGAGTCTATGCTTTAAAATCAAATTCATTTCTGAAAATCCACTCATTTCATCTTTCCATTATCTGGACACACTTATCCTTGCCGGGAACAAAAATGGCTCTGAGTTTAGCTTACATTTTAGCTCCATATGTTATATGGACCGGCCTGAAAACATCAAAGCACACTGAATTCTGACAGTGTAGAGAATATCTGTAAAGGCTGTCATTGTGTTTACCATATTGCACAACGTTTTCTAAAAGCTATATCACAAAGTCATACAGCTACAATGAAAAGAGGTCTTTGGTCCTTTCTTAAAACATCTAAAGATGCTCTACACTCAAGGTGCTTTTGCAATATCCACATTTCAAAATATCAAAAGCAAGGTTACATAACAACAACTATTATAAATAGACGTTCTTGCAAAAGTATAAACACACCTCCAACTTTTCTACATTTTATCACATAAGCAAACCTTAATATGCAAGCTGGTAAAAGATCCACAATGCTGCCACCTCCGTGTTTTATGGTGGGATTGTTTCTCTCTAAACATGGTAGTTCCCATGTAAGCAAAAAGATTTAATTTTGTTTCTGGCCACAACACTTTCTTCCACATGTTTGCTTTATTCACTTCAGTTATGGTACTTGTGACAAATCTTAAACAGAATTTATTTTGGGACCGATTCGTGGAGCGCAGGATTAGCAGTTGTCCTGTCAAGATTTCCAGCCTCGATTGTGGATCTCTGTAGTACATCCAGAATCACCATGGGTTTCTTTGTTTGTTTCTCTGATTAATGCTCTTTTCCCATGTCTGCCATCCATCTCTTTCCATGTTCAAGTAAATGTTCAAGTAAATTCTTCATGATATGATTTGTGGTGTTGCTATGGAGAGCTGATAAATCACGAAACAATATCATGGAAAAGTGGACTATAATGCACTACTTTGTGTTGATGCAAAACATGCAATGAAATATTATCAAGCTTGTGATTATGTGGCAACATGTTAAAAAGCTCAAGAAGTGTTTATAAATTTAGAACATACTGCACCCATTTGCTCTTTTTCTGTTTTTGGCTTCAGCATTTTATGATATTTGTGCTTTGGCATTTGTGGATTTCCATATAAAAAATAAATAAATACATATTTTTCCCTTGTATTGAAAACTTTCCAGCTCTCTACTCAGTGTCCTATATGGGAGGGCAGAACATTGGCTCCACTTGCAAACCAACTCAAACACAAAGCAGCTATGTCCAATTATGGGAGGAGCAAATTAAAAGTGCAAATTGCAGTGTAAAAATTTCAGAGTCAAATTTAAAGTAAAAATTGAAGGCAGCATGCGTAGAGCATTCTAATGAAGCTATTGAAGGGGATTAATATGTTGGGTAATTGCTGCCTCTCTTCTTTCTCTCTAAAGCCCTTTTTAATCAACAGTCAACTAATTACTAAACGTAGGGATGTTATGAATAAAAAGCTGTCGGATAGAAGAAGATGGGTGGAGTGAGAGATATGAAAATGTGGTCTTCCTTGCCGCACAAACTTAAAGTGGATCATTTTTAATGCAACAAAAATATAATAGATCTTTAAAATATTAAAAAGCTAGATGGATGAAGCTGCAAACTCATTTCTGACAGCTAAACAACTCAGACACAGCGTTCGTCAGTGTCAAATCCCTGGATTCTCACAAGTTCTTTGTCCACTTTTGGGTTTCCTGAATCAGTAAAAAGACTCAGCAAAAAGTTATAATTTATATTTACTCTTAATAACTCTATGTTTTCCTTCAAAGGGCTCCCATGTTGATATTGCTACAATTTGAATAAAAAATATGTAAAGCAGTCATATATTAAAGCTTTCCTTCCTAATGATAATGTAAAAAGTACTGCAGCTTCCATATATTTTCTAAACATGTAGGGCTGGGTAATCACTTACAACATTAAAACATTAATTCGACAAGAGTTTTCCTCGTATCATAAAATTACTGTGGCTCTGCTGTTCTGCTTTTTAAGAAACCTTCTGCTACAAGCAATACACAGACTGCTTCACTATATACTTTTTAGCTACCACTGACTTTTATCCAGTAAGAATAGTGTTACATGTTCAAATTTGTTGCTGTTTCCCCAATGTTTTTTGTTTTTTTTTTACTTTTTGTTTTTATTTTTGGCAAAAATATCAAAAGGCCTCTCGAATAGAAACTTTCACCTCGGAACAAAATGTTTTTGTCAGGATCTGTGTTTTCTGTGTTCATTTAGAGTTTTTTGTGTCCTTGAGTCTCTTCGTTGTCCTGTCCTCCCCTTGATTGTTCCCAGGTGTGTCTCGTTCTGTCATTACCCTCCCATGTATTTAACTCCACCTGTGTTCCTTGTTCCTCGTCGGGCCCTCGTCAATGTCTAGTCAGTTCGTGATCAGTGTGTCCATGTGCCTGCTGCTCATTGTTGCTGGACTTATTCATCATTAAAGTAGTGATGGTGAGATGAAGCCTCATGAGGCATTGAACCACTTGAGCCAACTGGTTCGAGAAAGGGTTCATTTCTTGAAGCTTCATGTGCACACGAAACCACCTACTGGCCAGGTATATAATCACAGCCAGCTGTATCTTAACACGTGTGATGCATTGAATTTTTGTCTATTATGGCTCTTGGGAATAACTTCACAAAAGGTGTAGGACGAAATCATTTGTCTACATAAATTATGTATACACATATGTGTATAATAAAATATTGTTTGAATGTATCCTCTGCGTGTAATTATTCCCAAAATAGTAGTGTCATGTGATATGGCATGTTGTGTAATAAAGTTTTTCTGTGACTCTAGATATATGGCCTGGGCTTAATCAGGCAGAGGACAGTGAAAGTGCTTGTGGAACTAGGGAGGGGGTAGTGAATAGGCTAATGCTTGTGTAACTTGGATGATTTCATGCATTTTTATTAAGAAACAACAATTTCTCCACAGTTTTTGGTTTCAAACGATTTCTCTTTTTTGACACTACATGGATGAGGTGTTATTATTGTACCCCAACTCCTTGGAGCACAATAAACACCTCACCTTTACAGAAAATAAGAAACAGTGAAAAATACAGTTCCTCATAAGCAAACCTAATGCATCTGCAAATGTTCAGTTCACCTTACCTTGTTAGGGCTGAATGGAGCCTGTGGGGTTTCTAAAGCTGTCAAACCCCGCGCCAACATCTGAGCCACTTCCCGAAGCAGTCACGTGGTACAGCCAGGCAGCGAGGCTTCGGACGTCATCGTTTTCGGCTCCTCCCCTAAATGAAGCAAGCCTCGATACGCGCTTTACGGAAACGCCCCCTCCATTACTCGACACACGCCTCGAAGCCTCGGCACATCACGTAACATCACTACATTAAAGTCATTTATTCATCTTACCTGGGTCGGCTACGTCTGCCTCACCACCCCTCACCGCACCACTTCTTGACAGTTTTCTTTAATAGCTACCATCAGCATCAGGATTAGTGGAACCGATAACAATACTGATATTTTTTTCATAATGAAGTTATTCTAATATAATTTTTTTGACTCTTGATTCTAGGACCTCTTTAAAAAAGTAATCAAAACGTTTATAATTTTTTTTTTTTTTTTTGCCCTGAACCTCACAAAGTCCCACCGCCACAAGCCAAGCCCATGACCTAAGAACTGCATCAGCCACCATTTGAACTGAAACTGAAATGAGTCAAGTGTAAAACAGGCAAAACCCTAAAAAAGAAAAAAATGTTTAAAAAAATATCCATTCAAAGCACTGAAAGTGTTGTTTCTTCCTCATTTAGACCGAATTTGCATTAAAACAAAAAAGTAAATTGCGCTTGCCACATATTTTTGGTGTCCTGCTTACTGCACAGTCAAATGCATCAAAATGGTGTGAACTCAAAAATGTCAGTGAAAAAATAAAACAATAAAAATCTCACTGAGCACTGAGGGACATCCAGCAACCAAATTGGAAATTCTGCCACATGCTCCAGCAATAGTAGATTTACAGTGAAAAGGTTTAGAGCTTGTTAAATCCAGCCAGTCACAGACAAGCACCGCTGGAGGAAAATAAAGATTTTGTTTTAGAGAAATAGAAAAAAATGCAGAGAACCAGAAAAATGAGACAATTACTGTTATTTTGAAACTTTTTTAAGTTTGTGACAACATCTTCCAATGTTATCACTCCATGGTTATTTTCAATCTTTTTTTTTTTTTTCAGTTTGACATCTTCCAATGCTACCGCTCCAGCTTATAGCACAACAAAACAAATCCCTCTGTGTGTTTGCACCGAGAAAATGCTAGTCATCAGAGTTAACGTCGCTTTAAGTCTTTCCAACCGAACCTGTTGTGTCAAAGCATTTCTGTGTAGCTTTAGTTTGATTCTTCAGGCCGTAGTCTTACGGGAAAATAAATGTCTGAAGTTGTAGATGCAGATGGAAATAAGTTATTCTCCAGGAATTCTCTATACTTTGTTGCATTTGTTTTATCTTCTACCTTTACCTTCCACATGCCAACTGGCAAACTCTAGACTAACCTTGATGTCAGTTTTCTTCAACTTTCTCATTGCATCTCCTGTGAATCTTTGGCTGGTGAAAAACCCAGGGAGCAGTTGTTGTATGCAGTCTTTCCCATCTCAGCTGCTGAAGCTCACAAGTCCTTCATAGGTGTACTTTCTTAGTATTCTCTTTGTTTCACAGTTAATTTATGAAGATGGCCGGATCTAAGGATACGTAGACATGAGCCACATTCCTTCCATTTCTTGATAATGGCTTTAACTGAACTCCAGTGGATGTTCAGTACTCAAATAACATTTTCTCTAATGTTTCTTGGGGTATTCTTGGGTTTTGAAGCTGTAATGGTAATCAGGAATACTGATAAGTCTCTGAATAGACCTTCCAGACACTGGCGTCATTTTACTACAGTCACTTGACACATTCACTATAATGAACTGATCTCTGTTTCATACCATGTGAGACTACCACCACCAATTGGCCGGATCTCTGTTGAGTTAGGTCAATCCTTTTAAAGGGGGTGACTATTTATGTAAACATCAATGGCTAAGAATTTATGTTTAATTATTTTTGTAGAAATCAGTTTCCACTTTGACATCAAAGGGTTTTTGTAAAACCTGTCAAAGCCAAATTTTGTTTAATTTGTAAAGGCAGTACATTGTGTAAAATAGCCAAAGGGGTGAGGGTTTTTTTTATATATAGCCACTGCACTCTAAGTTCAGGAATAATCCCATCAGTGACTTTATCCAAGAGTCTGACTCAAATATAGAAGTTAGAAGTACTTCCTATTAAGAGAAAAAATATTTGAAGTTGACGACATTTTCATAATGGGAAGGAAAAATTTAAAGCCTGCACAATGTTAATAGCAGCGTCAGCTCCACGACTGGTTCTGAAGTGACTCCGCTTAGAAGCTAGAAGTACTCTCCACTGAAAGAAAACAAAGTACATGAACCTAATTGTGAAAAATCATCCAATGACTTCAACCAGGAAAGAAACACAGCCAAACACAAAAAAACTAAACAGGCATAGCTTCAATTGAAAGAAAAGGTTTTACCACTGTCCTACTAAATCTTCCTCAAGCATCAACACAATTTGGTACAGTGTTAGCATGTCTGAATTTGTTTCACTGAAGAAAATAAGACCAGTTCTTCAATACTATCAATAGATTTTTCCCATAATATATACATACTAAATGTGGGTATATATTATGTATTGCATTTCTTCCAATTCAACAATGAAAATGATATACTTACACTGCTACAAGCATTTGATCCGTTGCAATTCTCTGCACTCTTGTGCTGTGACCAAAACGCGTCCTTATGCATACAGAGCTCATACACATAAATGCAAAAGAGTAACATCAAGCTCGAAAGGCCTTTTATAAAGGTGTGCAGCGCCTGGGAATTTTTGGAAAGATAGGGCCGTTGTACGTCGCTCATTAGTTTGTCAGATACCGCATTCCCTGCAGGGCTGTGGCAGCCGCCGCCTGCATTGCTAAGTGAAGCGCTGACAGCTGTGACATCAAATCACTATTTGAAAGCGTAGCTTATCGCTGCGACACTGTGTCATCATAAAAAGGGGACCGAATCTGCTAGTGTCTGTGCAACAAGCCTCATATCATGACAGCCAGTTGCGCCAATCTGAAGCATAAAAGGAGTAGGTGGCAGGTGGGGGCTAAAGGATCAGTGGCAGTGTGAGAAGGGAGACGAGAATGAGAGGGGTGATGCACTGGGGAGAAAGGACTAGAGTATGTGAGAAACGAAAGGGGAGTTTGACATGTGGCATGAGAACGAAGAACAAAAATACATGAGATAAAATCTAATTGATAATGATCTTATTTTTAACAGGCTCCAGTTGAAATGAATAGGTGGCTGATATACAGTTTTGATTTTTGAGAAGAATGGGACCAACATGCTATGACAGTCAGACATTTTGTTTGATTAGCCGCATAGGCAGCCTTTCAAAAAGAGCTGGCTGTGCTCTGGTAAACACAGAGCAAACTGAGGTCTAAACTCGCCAGGAACAGCCAGATGGCTGCAAATGATAGCTGTTTTGTTAAATGCCCCAAACAGAGATGTATCACTTTACATCATGACACTGTGATGTGTATCATTTTTTTCTGCTAAAAGAAAAGTGACAAGAATGGGTATTTCCAAAAGAAAAGGCACAGACTTCACAGAGTAAAACTGTCATCCTCATCCAGACAAAAGCAGAACACATGTAAACAATTTATATCTATGTCCTGCTGTTTGTATTTGACATTTTAACTTTTAAACAGAGTCAGCTTGAACAAAACTGACAAACGGAGTTTCATGCATTAGATCTCTGGTCTATCTTCTACTTATTCCTGTATCACAGGAAAACACGAGGAGGACTTGTCTGAATGGTTACAGAAACAGTAGGCGGTCCCTGCAATGGTATACCCTAGAGTCTTTTGCAGACTTTACACTAAGTTCCAGCAGGCCACATGCTGACTTTATTCACCCAATCCAAATGCTCCCCACAGTTTTGAAGGAGAGGATAAGACTTCCTCAGTTGACAGGATTTTCTTTTTGTGAGTGTCAGACTTTGATTCTCCAGAAAATTGTATGTGTCAGGTAAAGTCAGAAACCTAGTTCGCTGCAAATAAATTTGAAGTGTCATCCTGATTCAAAAGACCTACATAGTGTAATTCATCAAATTTTCCATCTTGTTCTGTATTATACTTCTATCTGATCTGTTTTGACAAAGTCTAAAGGAAATATTAACTTGTTCTTATGCCATTGCACGAGAACTGTTTTTACCTTTTGTAGCTTTTATCACATTTTGTCATTCTACTCTCACAACCATTGTCCTATTTTAGGAGAGTTACATATCATAAACCAACACAAAGTGCATAACTCAGTGAAAATACTTTATTTTCAACTGACCTGAATCTGAAAGGTGTAACAAGCATTGTATTTTGAGCCTAGCAAAGTCTACAATTTGCAGAAATGCATATTTCTGCAAATTTCATCTGCTGGCTTTTTGTGCAAAATGTGTTTGCAAAGTAGCTCAATCTCAGACTGAAAGGAGAATGTCTGTGAACATCAGTTTTCAAGTATTGCTGCAGAATTTCAGTTGGATTTAGGCTTTGACTGGGATATTCTAAGATGTGAATGTGCTTTGATCTAAAGCATGGTTGTCCAGCTCTAGTTCTCAAGGGCCAGGGTCCCGCCAGCTTTGGACGTGTGTGTGCTTTTACTCAGCTCATTCACATGGTCCAACTACCTCCTAAGCTTGCCTACATAACCAGGCCTGTAAATGAACAGTAATTTACTTCATGTGTTGAAACAGGAAAGTAACAACATTCAGGTCAAAGACTAACTTTGGAAACTACGTATCTAAATGATCCTACTGTAGTTCTCAATGCATGCCCAAGTCTGTTGCATTTATGGAAGATAAACCTCAACACCACTCGGTCCAGATTTAAGATGAGCTCTTGGTTGTTTTTTTTTGGGGGGGGGGGGGTTATTAATTTTGCCCAGCCTGATATATCCAAGGTTCTGGGATGTGTGTGTAAAGCCAATTTTTCCAACAAATACTACTTTGTGAGGACCAACAGCTCCTTATGTGGCCCAAAGCCTGGACTCCAAACAAAGTAGTGCTATTTTTGGGTTAAGGGTTAGGTTTAGGACTACAGTGTGAATTGTGTTTAGTTTAGGTGTAGGATCAGGGTTAGGGTTGATATCTACAGCTGTAGAGATCAATGATGGATGGATGGAAGTCAAGGCAGAGTCCTTGTGAAGATGGAAAGACATGCTGAGTGTTTTTGTGACTTTCTACTGAACTATAGATTTCCACCAGTGAGTGTGGTCAGGATGGTTGCATGTCAGTAAAGAGCTGCTGTGGATAAAAAAAGGAGCTGTCCTGATTTCTGTGTTTCGAACATGGCAGGTTAGTGTGTTAGGTTTGTAGTTGTCACACTTTTCAATCAGTAGACAGGACGGAAAAGTGCTCTAATAGTTAAAGTGAGGGATATGTTTTTAAGCCTACCCCTGTTTTTAAATCTTATTCCTGTCATTTCTTTTGTTTTCATTGGTTTTTATGATGCTATTTGTTCCTCAGTGTTCTCCAATAAACCTCTGAGGCAGAGCTTACGCAGAGTTGGACTTTATTTACAAATTGGATAACTTCTGTTGGAAATTGATTGCACTGAGTTACATTTAGAAGTGTCAGACTACATGGGTGGATACAAATGCGGTCCACACTCTTCAAAATTTATTTGTAGCAGAAATATAAAAAATGTATTATATTGCGTCTTTGCTATTATGTTTCATTGTTTGTTGTGTCAAATAAAACCCTAAAGAATATTCTGCTGTGGTTGTAACATGGCAAATTGGAGAATTTAAATGCAAAGGGGGTGTTATGTAAAATTTATTTTTTTAAGCTTTATATAATGTTATAATGTTATAATGTCACTGTCATGAGATGCATACCTGTAGTATTGCTTGGAACCTTGAATCTCTTGTCAGCCATTAAGGGGTGCCCTATTCTTGCTTATACAATGTATTGTCTACTTAAACAAAGCTACACCATGGAGCGCCAATTGCCAGCTGAGCTTTTATCTACGCTTGTGGAAACTGCTAGTGGAAACTAGCTGTAGAAATTAGCAAAAACCTTGAAGAACTGAGTGTCTGCTGAGCTCCTAACAATGGTTGGTGAAGGGGGTATGTTGGAGTTAGTAAGAGATTCTTTAAAAAATCAGAGGCCAATTTCAAGGCATCAGATGTAGCTATGATGCCAAGTCATATTTCTTTTGTTTATGCTGTATAAAGAATGTTTTTTTACAACTGAAAGTAACATAATCACTTGATTTTGCTATAAGATGACACTATGTTTCTTGAAAATACATAATACCTCCTTAAAGCATTATGAATACTATTGTCTCTTGACATTGATGAAATTGTGAATCCTCTCTGCCAGACGGAAGAAAAAAATCGCCTAGATTGTTCATCATGATGGTTGATCCACTTACAGCTGAACAGATTTGAAGCCCAGCATGCTCTTACTGAAATCCAGAAGAGGATTTCATTGCAAATTGATGTCGTCCTCTTTACAATGTCCCTGTCTGAGTGCTGACAGAGCCGCAATAACTCAAAGCAATCACAAGGAGATATGGGAAAGACTTTGCAGTAAATCCCACTGGATCATAAATGTACGGCATCTAAATGCATCTGCTCACTCTACCTGTCCTTCTTTCTTCCACCTGCGGTAGTCAAGAGAGCTCTACTTACCGCAGCTTAAACACATGCGAACAGCCAAATCACAAGCAAACAGATGGAACATCTTAATCAATTTACCAGCAGAGCAGTGTCAATACAAGCAGCATGTGCAAAGCGAGAAAAAAACCCTCAACATTTGAAGGTGTAGAAATGTGTTGTAATCAAGCTTAATGTCACCTAATGTATCTGACTGACCCCCATTGTAAACCAAAATTTGTAAAGCAGGGAACACTTTATTTGACGGTTTATGACTAAGACTGTCATGACACCGTCATAAACATCACATTACACCTTGTCATGAACATGAGTAAGTCTTCATAAATATTTATGACTGTTGTCATAAAGTGTCATTCGGTAAATCATGACACTTTAAATACACTTTAAACTTAACTTTAATAAAGCTACATAATTTTTAAAGTTTAATCAGTAATACTTTTATAACAAATTTATGTCAGATCATGATTTCTTGGTTAATGTCAAGTTGTCATAACAAAGACATTTTTGTCTAGGTGAATAAAGATATGTTTTTTGCAAGGCATATCTCATTTCCTGGATCAGAGATGATTTGTATCTGGTGAAATATTCCCAACAGCTTCAGAACCGCTAATTTTCCACTTCTGAATTGTTATAATTACATTTGCCAGTATGTCCTGCTGCTTGGCCAAGTGTCAAGTATTATTCTCCAATCACTGAGGTGTGTGTCTCTAGAAGAGTCGAGGACCGGTGCTTTATTATGCCATACCTCAAAGCCCAGAGGTGACAAAGTCTCTTTTAAAGATGTAAATCCGCTTGGCTCAATTGAATCTCTAGGCGGTGTAGTTTTTAAATTACCCAGCAGGGGGAGAAGTTTTAAAGGTCTTTTTGAATCTATCAGCCCCCACCCCTGTCCCTCCTCTGTCTCCAGCTTGCTCCTAAAGTAAGGGGGTCCTTGCATAAACTTCATTCCACTCTACAGAAGGAAAACACATGTTGCAGATCTGGCAGAGGAAAACATAGAAAGCAGACAAAGAGGACGTTGGACTGGACTCATTCACTTGATGTTGGATTACTTTTTCCACATGAAGTTTGGATCTTCGTGTTTGCAACTTCGAAACTGAAGTGTGAGTGCGAAAGTTCAAAGCAATCATAGACATGGCTGCAACTTTTGCTTTGAGTTCTCCTATATTGGCTCTTGTCTTTTCTCATTTCCTGCACCACTACTGTCCGGTTTGGGCCGCAATGGACACCTGCTATGATGAGAAGGGAGCCTCAAGCCGTTGCATGCCTAAGTTTGAGAATGTTGCCTTCAATCGCACTGTAGTGGTGTCAAACGTGTGTGGTTCTCCACCTGAGGACTACTGCATGCAGACCAGCTCAACGCGCTCGTGTCACTACTGTGATGCATCAGACCCTGAGCTGAACCACAACGCCAGCCTCCTGACAGACTTTAACAGGAATGAGGAGCCCACATGGTGGCAAAGCCAGTCCATGTACTATGGCATCCAGTACCCCAGTTATGTCAACCTTACCCTTCACCTTGGTAAGAGCAACTGCACAATCTGCTTTCAGTTTGACACCTGATTTTTGTTAGTCATATTTTCCTCAGCTTTTGGTGTTTGTGATTGGATTTAGCAGAATAACTGCCTACGGTATGTAATGCCTTTTATCATTAAAAGTGCTTGACAGATTATATTTAGACTTTTTTCCAGTGAAGAGAATCTTGCCTGATTTTTTTTTTCCCATATATTCTCAACTTGACATGCCATTAACTTTTCACTTTTCCTTTCTTTGAAAGTAGTTTCAGGCTTTGTTTTGTGTTTTGCATGCCCATGGGGGGGAAGGGAGGGAGGTCGACAATTTAAAACAGATGTTCTGAACAACAGACGATTTGCATGATTTAGTCTAGACTCATCTCCATAAAACAATCTCGCGTCCACACATGGGTTAGACTTGAAATTCTTCTTATCAAACGAGAATTCTGTTAGATTTGTGGCAGATTCTCACAGACAGCACTGCTGCAGTGTAGATAATAAAACATGAGCAGTGACATGCCCTTTGGGTCTGGCCCTTCATTCAGGCCACATTTCAAACTGAGCAGTGGTGCTGGTCCCAAAGAGATGATTAGAACTTCGGGGACAAATCTGATCAAATGTAAAGCCTTAAGCATGTCTGCTGTATGATTTGCCTGTCACCACAATACCACAATCTAGCAATTACAACTATTTGCGCTTTTACAATATTCATTATTTTATTTTTTACCCCTGAAGTCCTTCAAAAGTGGTTTAAACAGGTCTTGATGACTGGAAGGGAACAAATTAATGCTAGCCATCCCATTCCATAAAATGCATTTGGAATTCATAAGCTACATGTTTGAGGGAAAGAAATGTCATTACCTCCCGTCAGCCAAAGTCATTTTTTTCATAGCCTGGGACATCCAAGGTAAGTCCACTGTCATTTCAATTTATGCAAATTTTTTCCATCACTTTCAGGAAACTTTCCTTATGCTCTATAAAAACTGCAAGATTAAAAACAACCCAACTTGGGTCAAGCACTGATTCACTTCATTGATGTCAGAGTGCTTTGCAACATTATGCCAATCCCTTGAGCTTTTTTCATATTGTAATTTTACAACATTTTAAGTCAAGATTTACCATTATTGATCAACACAAGTGAAAATTATTGAGCAGTAGGAGCAAAATTACGGTTTTCGTAATTTTTTGGGAGGAATCATTCTGAATAATGTAACATACATTTGCAATGAAGCACTTAATTTATTTTCCAAATAAACACCGAAGCAATTAATTGCTATTAGAAATAACTTAAATATAATAGGTAACTTAGGTCCAACTGTTTGCAATTCAGTCTCAGCTTTCTTGCTGTGGGAATGATTTATGCTAATAGTTAATACCCAGTTATGAAGGCACCATACGGTCAGGATGATTTTCTTCAACAGAAACAGAGAAGATTGCCTTTTGTCATTGATTCTGTTCATAACCTTTTATGGATATAATTTCAAGGTGGAGACAAGATATTGAAGGAATATGTATTGGCAGCCTTAGGATCTGTTATCAACTTTTTGCAGATGTGGTTCTGTTGGCTTCATTGGACCATAAAGTCTAGTTTTCATTAGAGGAGTTTGCAGTCAGGTATGAAGCAGTCAGGATGACAATCAACATCTCCAAAACTGAGACCATGGACTTCAGGTGGAAAAGAGTAGATTGCCTTTTCCAGAAATGTCCCAGGACGAGGAATTTAAAATTACATTTACATGAAATTGCTGTCTGGAAACTGCTGGTATTTTCATATGTTGATTATGGAAAATGATTACGATCTGTTTAGACAAGACCGCACACACCTTGAATCCTCTGTACTTGTCATGCCAGGCCACAATATGGTGCATGTCATCTAAACGAGCTTTCAATTACAATCCTTAGCTTCCGCCTTGTTTAGGAAACAATGACCAGTTTCCAATTAACCAAGAGCTCATTGAACCTATTTCTTATCAGACATTGTTAAACTGAACAGGTTATGTAGCGCACACATAAGAAAAACCCAGTAGTCTTTGCACCTGGTGGCATTCCAAAGAAATGTCACTCTTAGACCTGGTTTCAAAATGTTCCAGTGTGAGATACTTGATAGACGTACAGCTGAATCTCATTTAAAACATTTCTGTTTTACTGAAGAGCCACTGCGTGTAAACGGGGCTTAATTATCTTGGGGTGTTGTTCATAGATGCAGGAGAAATGGAGGGGTAGATCAATAGGCAGGTTGTTGCACTGTCATTCTCATTGCTTTGGCAAAATTGCAAATATGAAACTACAGACCACTTTACTGCTCAATTAATTCTGCCAGTAATATTATAATAACCTTGTGCAATGTGTCCATTTGTATTGCAAGCTTCTTTGTCCTTTTTTTGTATTAATCACGTTTAATCCAATGACATTCCTGTCACAATACCATGCTGTGAAAAGCTGCTTAAATCATTTCCTAACCAATGTTATAACTTTAGCCTAACTGTAATGGTCTATGATGCAAATATTTTTTTGCAAACCTTCTGTAAATCAACTTTATTCTCTCATTTCCATGGGTTTGTGTGATTACAGCAATCTCTTATCAACAAGAGGAATCTGGGGCCCTAAGCTGACCTTCCCAAAATGCAATTACTACTCTTTTGCAAATCAAATCAAACTGCTAAAGGGCAGTAGAAAAAGAGTTTGTGTTTTTTTGTTTTGTTTTATGTTGTTTTCCTGGAATATCCCTCTAACTTAGAACCATTTTCCAAAACTTGGAGCACATCTAAAGAGTACAAGGTCAATGCTTAGTATTTGTAATTTTGGTTTAAGTTCATTTCAAAAAGTTTTCCTTTAATATTCACCAACACCTATTCCCCAGTTTATGGAGCTGACTTGTCAGTGGTGGGTGGATCCTGCCAATGAACAGTCAAGCAAATAAGCAGACTCAGAAAAACAAAGAGCTCACAGGGCAAACACACCTACACCTTGGCCTTCCATTTGCCGAGTAATCAATAGAGGTGAGCATTGGCATTTCTGCCATTGGCAAGCTGCTACCAGCAGGAGATGCTTGTGTCAAATTAACCTACAGAGTTCATCAGAGAAGTCACTAAGGATTGATAGAAGAGTACTTATAGGTACTTGATGTCTAGTGTGCTTTTATTTTCTTTCCTGCTTTCTTTGGAGGATCACTGCAGCACTAGATCACACATTTTTGGAACATGAACAATTTTTGGAGTAAATCAGTTTATATCTGACAGTCTGTTAGTGTAGCGTTCATTATAAGGTATTTTAGAAAACAATTTAACGTCATAAAAAACTATCTGAACAATAATAAACAATAAGTGGGAATAAATGTTGACACTTTTATTTAGGTTACTGACATGTCTTGTTATTGTTATGATTATTAGATATAGATGTCCAAATCTGTTAGTATAATACAAATGTGCTACTAAAATTAGTATTTCCTTTACCAAGATTAGCACAGTAAATATGATTTGAAATTTATTTATTTTAGGTCATGACAAACTGCTGCAAAAGTGAATTAGTTATTGAGGAAATAAAGTTTTCAGATATGTTTCCCAAAGTAGGACTGTCTGTTCATCCATATATTGTTTGGGCATGATGTTTTCTATCCTGAGGCAAAAGGAACAAGTTGTGGGTCACCGTCAGGTTGCATACTGAGTTTTCACCTTAGACTACAGGCTGTAAAGCTCAATAATGTAATATTAGAAAATTAGAACATCAAGATAAAGTTCAGTATTTGTGTTACTTATTTCAGAAAGTGAAACTCATACTATGTAAATTTAATATAAGAAGAAGAAAAACATTTCAAGCCTATATGAATTGTATTTTTTTATGATTGTGGGTTACAGACAATAATTTCCCAAAATTTATATATTTCATAAGATCAACTAAAATCTGTATTTAAAAAAAATCTGGGTTCTGACAAGTTCATTTTTATGCAGTTAATACTTTGTTGGGCATCTTTGCATTAATAGGAGCATCAATATTGTTCTGCTGAGGTGTAGTCAAAGCCCAGGTTGCTTAGACGGCACCCTTCAGGTCATCTTTGTTATTGGGTCTGGTGTCTCTCATCTTCATCTTGATGGTACACCAACAATGGGGTTCAGGTCAATGAAGTTTGCTGGCCAGTTTGCTGGGGTAATCAAACCAGCTTTTAGTACCGTTGGTAGTTTGGGCAGTTTCAAAGTTCTGCTGGAAAATGAAATTGACATCTCCATAAAGCTTGACAGCAGAAGGAAGCATGACGTGTTTTAGAATTTATTGGTGACTGTACTGAGTGTGGACTCGAGAAAGCAGAGACCAAATAGAAGCTCATGAAACCTTTGCAGGTGTGTACAGTTAAATAGCTAATTCAGGTTTGACTCCACACACTTCTAATGTTGGATTTTCATGGCATGAGAAATTTGCAGTTCTGTCGCACTGTTTCCACTTTTCCAATGACATCTTGAACAATGCAACAACCTGGATGATTGGAAGAAAAAACATGCAGTAGAAGCATGACAGGGAAACATGAGGTCCAATTCATCTGTCGGCAGCGCAGAAGGTATTGTTAATGTCAAAATGCAGTAAAGCTCTGCAGACTTGGGGACACCTCTTTGCAAGGTGGGGTGCCAAGATCAATTTGAATCTCGGTTACTTTGAAAATCATAATTACTATTGAGCAAAGCCTTAATTGCACACAACCCCTTTCCATATGTTTGTCAGGAATGGTTACTTCTACTCAAAATTATAAACTTTCTTTATATGTCAAATGTCTTCCTGTATTCGCCGCAGGATGAACAATCGAAGCTGTCAAACAGCTGCACTTCAAAGCAACAACACGGTTATAGACTGTGAAAATGTCAGCGCTCTGACCACAGAGGAATGTTTGCATCACGTGTCCTGAAAAGTAAGAAGTGCTTCCATCATATGAAGACTATTGATTTTCAATAGCAACCAGATGTCTGTCCATGTTTTGAAACTCTGTTTATAGCGTTATTTTTGTTCCAAAGAGACTGGATATTGCTGCAGCTAGAAAAGAATCCTCCTTGTCTTGAGAGTTTATTATTCAAACAATTCCAACACCCACATGTCTGTCTCCTATAGACTAAATTGACCTTTTGCTCCTACCAAGCATGTGCTCCACTAAACTCGCCGCCTTTGACGTTTCCACCTTAAACGGATTCTGATTCGGTTTTCAGAACACATAACATCATGTAACTCAATATCTCTGAATTATGTGTGTGGCATCCTTTTGTAGTCCATCTGGGCTGCTGGTGGGGGGTGCCATCGCCTTACTGTTTTCCTTCGCCTGTCCAAACAAAATAAGATCTCTGTGAGGGGAATACAGGCAAATGTTGGGATGATAAACAGACCAGCAGGATGCAGAGGCACATGCAGCAGACAGGTCAGTGTGGGTCTGTGAAGAAATGGAGAGAGAGGGGGAAAAAGGAGGTGGGGGGGTGCAGGATTAGGGCAGCTTCAGGGGGAGTAAACAAAACATAATGAGGAAGGAGAAGTAGGATTGGGGGGGTGGGAGAAAATTCTGCATTGCTGGTAAGGAATTGGGGTCAGGTTTTTCCCACAAAGACTTGTTGAGAGAGAGAGACCCACACAAACACACATTCTATCAGAGCACATTGATGTCTACAGCTGGTTCTCATTTTGGAACGTCAAAGAAAAGCAACATCCTGTCTCTGATTGAAAGCATTGATAAAAGACGTCTGCCGCATTGGGGCATGGCGCTTTCGCAGTTAGATCACGGGCTTACATCTGTGAAATGCATAAGTAAAAGCAAGTTGTTTGATTGGACTTTGCATTTGGCATGAGTTGATAAATCCATCCAGCCGCTTGTTTGGTAACACAAAACATTTAGCTCAAATAATAAACAGATTTCAGATAGTTTCCCATACTTAAGAGGGTTTAGTCTGAGTCTGGGCAGACAAGTGCAGCTGTGTTTGACTCAGAACAGGTCAAACAGAGGGCTAATTATGTGACTACTTTACTCTTTATAGTCATTGTCAAAATTCTAAAGTCCCAACTTGGATGTATTTCTGTATCAGCTTCAAGGTTTCAGCATTTTTGGATCTTTGATCATTTTCTTTCATACTTCTGTGCAGGGATGGGATTTCAGAATTTTGCATCTTACATTGGTCATACAACAAGCTATCTTCAGGTGTGTCTTGTTTTGTCAATAATAACCTGCACAGTATGTCAAACCGCAGTCATCACTGGAGTGTCAACGTGCATAGTATCGTATTGGATGCAGTATTTGGTAGGATATTGTATCTCAAATTCACGCTCTGTGTGCCGATACTATTTTTGGCCTGACAGGCTTTAGCCACCCGTGATGCCCACACTTGTTAATTGGAGGGGATTGTGGTAAGGGGGAAAAAATGGTTAGGAAACTGTTGGTAAATTACAATAAATATCAGTATCACGTTATCAGCAAAATTATGGCAATTGCAGTTTTTTTGATATCACACTACCTTCATCAGTACTTTTCTGGAAATGTAATGGTAATTCTCTAAACCACTTTAGCCTGAAAAGTCCTATTATCACAGTGGGTGTTTTTAAGCACTTCCACTGAGAAGCAGGCGTTGTGTAAACACCATGAAACAAGACTAATTTCCTACTAGATCATTTTGCAAACATGTGCTAAAAGACACCTGCATATCTTTCAAACTTTTTATTCCAATTTATCCACAATGTTTGTCTTGGAATACAGAATCTATCTACTGGTGTGGCTTAAGAGTAAATAAGTGTTCAGGAAGTGCTTGCTTTAATATCCAGCATGTTAATTACAATCATCCATTTATTTCGCTACCCACTTATCTCTGCAGGGCCACCAGAGAGTTGGCTCATATCTCCAGCTATCACAGACCCACTTATGGCAGGATAGAAGTAGTGTAAGATGAAGTTAAATACACTATTTCTTTTTTCTTTTTATCATCTTAGTGAGATATTCTTTTTAATGTCTGGATAAAGTGCTAACAGCCTGTTTGGCCTCTTTTTGAGGAGGCGGGATTGGCCTCCAGGGTCAACAAACACTGATTTTAAATAGCTTTCAGTTACTACAACCTTTCACTGCTATGCCTGTATGAACCAACAAATGCACACTCTTTTTCATATCATCAAATGGCTACATTAGATCACAAACTTTAACCAAGAATGACTAAGCGATAACCACAGTAACATGCAAATATCCATGTTTGCAATTACTCTGCTTGTCATCACAGATACCCAGCATATATTTCATCTGCTGTGTTTTTTTTTTGTTTCCTCTTTTATTTTTGCCACAGCAGGGCTGAGCTCACCTCATGTGGGGAAATAAATGAAAGCTAAATGATCTCAGAGCTCCAAGTCGAAAGATACCATTAAAGGTTTCTAGAAAGACAAGACACGAGTGTGCCAAGCTCTGACTTGGCAGAGTACAGCAACAGATGTCATTACGGCTGCAGCAGCGGACGGCGGCCCTCTATCAGTGTGCAGAGCTTAGTATCTAATGATGTAGATGAAAACACCCAGGCGTGCTCCAAAAAAGCCTGTTAAGAGAGTTTCCGCAAGTTACCCCTCTGCCTGGTCTCAATGTGATTTCAGTTTGTGTCTACCCAGTCAATCCTCTTCTTTCTGAATGTTTTCATATTCTGGAGTCTCAGGTTGTCTCTCAAGTTTTCTACAGCAACAGAGTACTAGGATTAATCAGTGCTAGAGGTGACGATGTAGGCGTTTATTCCACAGAATTGAAAGAAAAGAAAACTGAACTAATCTGAAGGAAAAACAAACCTGTTAATTAAAGGATGGTCTTCTAGCTGCATGAGAGATTATGCTAAACAATTGCTCCAATATAGTAAAAATGCAAATGTAGCAACATTTTGTGAATCCATTTTTTATTCAATTTCTCAATTATTGCAATATTTAAAAAGTAATTATTTTACTCAAAATAGTTTTTTCCACCTTTGCTCCTTTGCCCTAAACTGTAACTCCACAGTGTTGACTAATTGAACACCTAACTATAGAAAAAAAACAAAACATGAATCTACCAAATAAGCAGGAAACTACTGATTGTTCTGATTTCATTGAAAGTGATCATGTTTTTTGTTGTTGTCGTTGTTGTTTTCCACAGGCAAAGCCTTTGAGATAACATACATCCGTTTAAAGTTCCACACCAGCCGGCCGGAGAGCTTTGCCATATACAAGCGTACAGAAAAGGATGGACCGTGGTTACCATACCAGTATTACAGTGCTTCATGTGGGAAGACATATAGGAGGAATACAAAAGGTTACATTCGCCCTGGAGAAGATGAAAGGACCGCAGTTTGTACAGACGAGTTCAGTGATATCTCCCCTCTCACTGGAGGAAATGTGGCTTTTTCTACCCTGGAAGGTCGGCCCAGTGCCTACAACTTTGACCAAAGCCTGGCATTGCAGGTGAGCAGACACTTCATATTCTGCTGAGCACATATTTTCCTTTGAATATAAAAAGTTAAAGAAAGATTCTTACTCACTGTATAAAAATACACTCTCTTGTCACTGCTTTACATATTACTAGAGTGTAAGATGTATGATGACTTGACCTGATTAACATAGCAAATTTATGGCTCCTGCAAGGTGTACCCAAGGACGAACCGGACTTATGGAGGTTATTTATTTATTTTTATTTTTTCTATAATGTCACAGAAGAATGCAGTGTGTTTGAGGTTTTGCCTTCACATCCACCCAGATGGAGTCAATTTTCCTTCTAGAAGCTAAAAATATTATGCCATCAAAATGTGGGCTTCCCAGATTGTTTTAGTTTGTGCTGAACCGCTCACATTTAAAGAATATCAATCCTTTCAATGATCACTACTTTCTTCCCTTGTTTGGATGAAAGTTTAAAACTGTAATCAAATGACTGAATTGCCTCCTCAGCATGCAGCTAAGTTCTAATCATTGCATGCGATACTCTAATGTACTACTTCAAATGTTATTCAGAACATTCAAAACTGTTGCCTCTAAATCTGCTCATCTGCACACATTTTTACACAGACAAACATCCTACAGCCATGCTTGTGTATGCATGGCTTTTAGTCTTTTCAAAGGAGTTGGAGTAAAGCTAATGTTATGTTTAGTTCTGATTAACATTGATGAAGCCTTGAGAGTGTTGTGCTGAATTAATGGCCGCCTCTTGAGGTTGAATCTGAAAGGGGTGGGCAATGTAAAGCATGGCTAAAAGTGACTAAATAAAGCACTTACAGCAGTCTCCCCGCCTTTAAAAAAAAAAAAAAAAAGACTGTGAGCATTCATGCATACATCTATTCATACCCGTGAAGTACTTTGCTACTTAAACTGAAGAAGTCTGATGTACTTTGATGTTTGCTGCCTATATTTGTGACTATTTTTACTTCATAGTTCAAATACTGACGCACAGCAGCATGAGCAGGTCTCAGCTCTGCTTGAATACAAAAAGCACCAAATCAGAAATTTGACCAGACTCCTTCAAAAAGTAAGGATCATTCAAACAAAACAAGAATAGAATAGAATAGAATAGAAGTACTTTATTCATCCCAGCAGGGAAATTACTTCGCAGTTACAGCATAGAGACAAGACACGATAACAACTACCACTGAGTAGTAGTTGTAGATAAAATAAAAAATAAAAATAAAATATAAAATGCTATAAATTGTAAAAATATAAAATGCTGTTAATATAAAAAGCAACTTAAGAGCAGTCCTTGCAAGATTCAAAAAATGCAGATATGTATATGTAAATATATCAAGTAATTAAGTTATGTAATGTAAATATGTTCTCAATAACAGTACACAGAAGAAAAAAAAATCAATTAGTCATATTCTGCAGCCAACAGATTTTTGGTTAGATGCAGAATTTCAAGACACATTGGCTGAGGCAGCGTTTGAAGTTTCTTTAACATCTGTGTGAGTTGAAAAGGTTCCAGTTGAGCAAAGAAAATGATGTGAAACCTGGGAGTTCATAAATTTGCTTTAAAGGTATACGTTCAACAGTGAAAGAAAAAGGAAAGGTGGTAAAAAGTACTGACAGAAAAAAAAGGGGTTTTGAAGTTGTGAGCTCGGCTAAGGTGAGCAGAAACAAATGTGAATCTTAAATGTGTCTGGAATGTGCTTGTCAAGTTTGCTCAAATCTACCAAATAGATAATTGAAGCTGCTTTCTGACTACATCCTTGTGTAGTCTTGAAAAAGTGCGTTGTGATATTATGTTGGATCTTGGAAGGCAAAGGAATTTTCTGTTTACAGCCACCAGACTCCTGAGAAAACCACTAACAATGCCGAAGCATAACACAGTACATATCACAATGTCAGTTGATGGTTTGAAGTACTTTGGTGGTTGTCAGACATTTTACGTCAAATATTACCTAAAGTTCAGACTGGCTTATGGTAGATGTAATTATTCATCAATACCCAATTGTATGACCTTCGAATGGCTTGTCCTGCTGGTCCGTGTTTGGTGAAAAGGTGCCAACTAAAATAAGCAGGGGTTAACAAGACACCAATACGTTTATCGTTTTATATAAACCATTCGAAAGTATGAGAAAACTGAATTGTGCTTCTGTTGTCTGGAGGAAAATGCCAGTGGTGTACTTCAGATGAAAGAGATTAAACAGTTGAGAGAGGAGCAGTATCTCACGGTTTCAGGTCATTGTGATTCATTAGGAAATTAGCTCTGATCAGATTGGGCTACACTAGGTTATGTCAGCAACTACTGCCCAGCCAACATTTACAAGTGAAACATTCATGGATGGAAATTGGTATAAAAATTGACCCCAGAAAGGATTGTTTTCATAATTAAATAATGAAAACAATCTTGTATGTAGACATTATTGATGTTGTCTTACTCCAAATTCCTAACTGTCAATAATTAATCTTGTCACTAGGTTATTTTCTCTCAAAAAAGATGTTTAGTAAACAAACATTCTTGAAATCCATCAAGTAGCCGAGTACTTTTAAGAAAGGACACCACTGCAAAATGTTATATTTATTTATAAATGTCGAAAAATGTTAAAGAAATACATTAAGCTGGACTGGTCCGATTTCATTGTCATTCAAACTTGGTGCATTCACAGATAACACAAAACGCTGCTCACGAGAGAAAAACAACAACAACATGAAGCAAATATAATGATGTGACAGAAGAGCCTTTTTTTAGTCCCCTACCTCTGTCAAAACCTCATTCAGGTGATGTGGGCAACCTCAGGCTCCCCCTGCCCATTTTGCTGCTTTTCACAGTTCCCTTTTCCTATTTTTGTTCCCCATCTTCAAAATAGCAACAAAACCCAAGGAGAGAACATTTTCAACTGAGTTAGCTTAATTTCAGAAGAAGCATTTGACTGCATTGATCAGCCGCTAGCCGTGACCTCTTGCATGTGCAGAGCTTCCATCAGAGCATTGATTATAACGGCTTGTTCTTCTGTCTGACCTTTCTCCGATGTCTTGGTGTGAAAAAAAAAATTTTCTGACTATGCTTGCACCTCTGAAAAGAAAGCTGTCCTCCTCCACATCATTAAATAGGAAGAGGAAGTGAAGATATGTGGGGGATATGAAGTGTAACCTTGCATAGCATAACCTGCACCAAAACCTTCCTGAAGGACGAAAAGCTAAAACGACGAGGAAAAGCTAAGAACTAAGCTAAGAACAGTTTGTAAGAATATATATGGTTACTTAGTTACTTTAGTCAATTTTTTTTCGTTATGTTGTTCCATTCCAGTTTGCAAAATAGCTGTCACACAACTGGTGCTGCCAATCCTAGATTACGCAGATGATATTTATGGTAATACTAGAGAAGCTACGTCCCTTTAAGACTCTATTTAATAGTCTTTGTGTATTTATTCCGAGGTGCAGGACTCATGTATGAGTCTTTAAACTGGCTAGCTCCCACGGCCAGAAAGAAATTTCATTGGTTGTTATGTATGTTTAAATGTATCCATTTTAATTTACTTCCACATTTTAAACAATATTTAATCCCCTTTAGTTCACATTATAGCTTGAGAAATACTGATCAGTTTTTGTTGGGGGTTTTTTTCACACCAAGTTTTAATAAAAAAATTGGACTTCATGTGTTTCAGTTTAAAGCTCACATTGAAATAATTGACCTCCCTCAGTTAGCTGTATCACCTCTTTCAGTATGTTGAAATTATCTTTACTTACTTATTGTCAAACATCTTGCTCAAGCTTTCAAAAAGAACAAACACTCATTTATTCTAGATTTACTCCTGATGTACTTTGTATTTGTACACAATGTTTTATTTGGTGTCTTGTTGTAGAGTGTATGTATCACACATTTACTACATTTTATTCATTTATTTCTGATATACTAGCTGATTATGTGCGAGGGAAGGATGGAGTATGTGTGCGTAAGTGTGGTTGGGTGTTTCTCTGTTTAAACGTTTTGTATTGTATTTTGGATTTACTTATTACAATTTGTTTTATTGTTTATTATGTTTTGGGGTTATCATCGAAATAAATAAATAAATAAATTTGCTGAAAAGATTTTTTTTAGAGTGGTTTTAGAGTGTCACAGTTAAAGTCTGGACTTTATTTGAGATGGTGTGGCATGGCCTTAAGTGTGCTCAAAAACTAAAGTGGCAGAGTTAAAACAATTTTATGTTGATAGTCTCCAAAGTGAGAGTTAAATATGACAGAAAATGAATCACTGGAAAAGTCTGATCTGTAAGGAGGAGATGATTCTTACTTTAAGTGAGATTTAGTGTTGAATTATGGGTAGGCTCTCACTGAATTAATAGTTCTGCAACCCATTTTTTGCTAATTTTGAATTACCTGTAATCATTAGTGCTTCAAAACATCACTGATATAAAAAGGAATTCCAAAAAAAAGACAAAGGATTAAGCCGACATGCCTCAACTCACCTTAACTCTACCTCCTGTTCTGTCAAAACACATTTTTTCCTGTCAGGTGCTGTTTCTTCACAATACCTTCCCTCTCATCAAGCTTGGCACTTTGAATAGGCTGTGCCTCCTGCAACCTCCCACTGAGTAGAAAGAAATATATTTTTTTTTTAGCAGTGATCCCAATTTAAACTTTAAAAATATGAAGGGCAGACAGCAGGGATGAAGCCACTTCTGCTCTCGAGTGTACGCTAAACTGCGCAGAGCAGCAGGATTAGCAGTGCATTTTCTGCTCAGCTCTCTGATGTGAAGCTCCCTCGCATCTGCAGCAAGTGAAAATTGGAATTAAAAGCACTATTGGATTATCTTTAGTACCATTACGGGTTTGGCACATTGTGTGGCAGGCTGCAGCCAGTAGGATGACAAACAGCAGCATGAAAGGGGAAGGACTGGGTTTGGCTCTGGAGATTTTGCTCATTTGCCTCCGCTGGGACAGTAATAAAAATGAGAATGAATGAAGAAAATAAATGTATCTGCGGTTTAGCAAGAGCTTCTTAACTCAGCAGTACATGAATCTCCTCTCCAAGCCACATTATTCCATGCCTCATCTTTTTTTTTCTCCTGCCCTGTGTGTATGACGTTCCCTCAGCTCTTATGCCGATGCTTCTTCATTTTTGTTTTTCTTTGCTTGAAAGCTCCTCTAAATGTCTAACCCACAAAACATGTATGCTCTCTAGTTTTCAAGACAAATATCTTTTATAGTGATCCCTTCAAATTAGCCACTTTGCAACCTGCACTTATCTATTTGCTATATTTCCATGCACTCTGGTAAAGCTGGAGTAGCACAAAATAATTTAGGGGTTTGGGAGCAGAGGATTGGACTCCCTGTCCTGTCGTAAAGTGTGCAGCTTGGATTTATTTTGAAAAATATGCACCTAGGACTAATAAAGAGAAGTGCCTCTTCTTCCCCTGAAAGGGTTGTTTTGATGATTTATAAAATATGCAAGGAAGACAGTAGACTCATCATTTGAATAGGTGGAGAAAACATGGCTCTTGGAAAAGGTGTAAGCAATGTTTCGTAAAACGAGCTCGGATCCAAGATTTTTAGACAGTTTTCCTAAACTTTAACTTGTCTGGTTTGATTTAACTCTTAATTCTGAGCTGCGCAAAACAAATTAGTCATACATGACAGAACAGAAAATTGGATGAAAAATGTTAGAAAAGCTTGCAACCAATTGTTTTCCTTTACCCAACCGTACTTTGCATTGTGTAATGCGGTTTGGTAAAGAAACAAAAAATTAACAAAAGCTAAAAAAATATTTCACAAAAGTCACATGCACATTTCATGACTTCTTAAAATCCCTTTAGTTTGCTTTAGATTTGTGTTTATTTGTGATTTTTTTTAGATGTTTGCAGTTAAAGTTCCCCCGATATCATGTATGTTGTAAATTTTGATGCAGCCAAGGGTGGAAACTAAAGTTTCTTTAATATCCAGGCAGTCCCACATCACTTCCATGCCTCACTGCATTGTTTCTATTCCAAGCAAAAAAAAAGTTCCAGAGCAAATGTGGAGTTGAACAGTATAGACATTTTAATTGGTGTTACAAAACACCAAAAGTTTCTGAGAAACTTCTCTTTCCTTTTTTATTTATTTATTTATTTATTTTGCTTAAAGACGAGAACAAAAACAATTGCTTGAAATAAGTCAGCGTACAATGAATCATGTACAATGTACCTGATTTTTGCATTGAATTACTGAAATTTTGTAATTTCTTTTTTTATATATTTTAAGTGATTGAGTCTGTATGTTAGAAGTTTGAATGGGGACTGGAGTGATATAGATTCCAAGGTTGTTTTTTGGGGGGAGGTTTTTTAAAGGCATGACTTTTATTTTAAAGGTAATCAGTATAGTAGATTTAATCACATTCAAACTGACACTAATGCTACTTTTGGCAGTATTTCAAAATCCTTTGGATGATGTATACCTTCTGATAATAAAGCTGCTGGCAATCAATATGAGCTAAGAATACATGGATTGGTTGGCAAATCTCTGGACAAACCTGGCAAACAACCACCCTCCTTCATTCCACCTCTCACCCTGTGCCTTTCTTTTAAACAAGACGAGAAGGCCCAGTAATTTAGTGTGATCTCTTTTCCCATTAGAATATAACAGAGATCAA
Organism: Xiphophorus maculatus; assembly: GCF_002775205.1. Classification (NCBI taxonomy): domain Eukaryota; kingdom Metazoa; phylum Chordata; class Actinopteri; order Cyprinodontiformes; family Poeciliidae; genus Xiphophorus; species Xiphophorus maculatus. The sequence goes on along the minus strand of NC_036450.1, from coordinate 19,980,327 downwards.
TTGCACTATTTCTTTCATTAAATGTCTCATTCCTCCTCTGTTTTAAGGGTGCTGAGCCATATGGGTGTAGTGAGCAGAGACAAAAAAAAGAAAAAAAAAAAATCTACCCTCTTTGAAGCAGAATCAAAGCTCCTGGGTTGCGAAGGAGTTCTCTCTTCGTTTTTTTACGCAGGAAATCTTCAAAATAAAGACGGTGGGGCACAGCCTTCTCTAATTGTGTGATACAGGTTCTCGCTTGAGGTGCAAATACAGGCAGCTCAGTCGAGTGGGGTTGGGAGGAACACTATACAATATCCTTTGCACAACAACACTTTCTCCCGAACATCGAGTGAAGCACAAAGAAAGGAGGAATTGAACAAGCAGAAGGTAGAAAATTACATGCTACAGGTGCTTTGATTCAAACTTTTTTCCTTTATTCTGGGGAAACAATACAAATCTACACTGTTTAGAGCCTGCAATACTCTTAGTATCGTTTTTGAAGGATGACAGTTAAAGATTTGGTTCTGCTGTCCTAAACAATCAATGACAAAGGGACATATTATAGGTTTAGCAGGCGCCCCATGATAAATGCATTGCAATATAATATTTCACCATTCTGATTTTGTAAAAGCATATCCAGCCAGTGTGTTGGGGGGGGTATGAGGAAGAGAATTGTGAACCTCCTTTTTTTTCTGCGTGGGAAAATTCATCACTTTAAGAAAAGGATTTAAAACCCAGGTTAGCACTCGCTTTAAAACGTACATTTTTGCAGAAAAAACCTTTTGTCAAATCAAATGAAGCCTATCTAAAACAATACCACATTTGAAGGAAAAGGGTGCAACCTTTTAAGCGTGAGATCAGATGTTTAGATTTGCTCCACGCCTATTGTATCATTAATTTCAGTCAATTCTTATTCTTATTGATACAATTGATTGTCAAAAGCAAGCCATCCTATATTTTCCATATGGACTACAAAGAACATTTATGTCCTTTCTCTATTCAATCTTTTTAAAAAATATTTTCCAAATAGACTCTCCTTATTAAAAAATGGGACTTTGGGAGTACTCTGGTCATAGACAAGCATTCATGTGTGGTGAGAGGTGACAAAAGGGAGTCCTGGCTATAGTTAAGTATCGATTGGAGGACATCCAACCAGTCATTATGAAGGATAAAACGATATCATTTTAAGCTTTGTGTGGCACTGTAAAGAGCTGACTTTATTTTTTTTAATAAAAAGCCAGAAAGTAAGACATCTTGTACCTTATGGAGTTTTATGACTAATACTGGAACTTTAAACTTCCCCGACACTCCCTTGTTCTTCTGCAAGCAGAACTTTAGTTGGGAAAAAAATTGTCTTGTGATTGTAATCAGCGATTAGTCAAAAGTTGACATAAAAAAAAAAATCTAGGCTTGTTTTTGATATAGAGTTTTCTGTTGCTCCAACAGAGAATGTTGTTTTATAATGGATGTAATCAAAGCAAACGTGGTCTGTTTATCACTGTTTGTCATAATTTTGGACTTGTGTTGACATTCCCAGCCACACTGATGAATGATTTGTAAAGCTTCCCGAATTTGTAACATTTTGTTTCTGTGAGTATTGATGTTTCCTAGCAACAGGAAAACGAAACGATTTAATCAAGGGCATTTACAACAGCGGGCTCCATTTTATTTCTAATACAAAGAATAACAGAAAAAATCAGCGCACTCGAGCTGTGTCAAATTAGATATAGCTCACCGACAGAAGAAATGAATTGATGACCTGTTTTTTTTAAACTACATTATTCAGTGGAGTGACATTATATTTGCTCCCTTACAGATTCCATCGGTTTTTGTTATTTTGTCACATTTACATGTGATATAAAATAAATGTTCATATCAAAAAAACTTGAATAATTGCAAAAACCAAGTTTTAAATGATTTAATTATTTAAGGGAAGGATAAGATATCCAAACAAAGCTGCCCGGATGTACAAATGAACCCTGTTTCTTACACCAGTCAAATGGTTCATCACCACAGGAGACAATAATTGCAATGCTAAATTTTTGCATCACTTCTGAGGATTTTTGGCCCACTATTCTTGCAGAATTGTTTTAATTCTTGCAGAATTGTTGTAATTCCAGCCACACTGGACAATTTTCAAGCTTTTTAAGGTCACACCAAAGCATCTCAATAACAGTCTTTACTTCAATATTGAAGTAAAAATTGTGACTGAGTCACTCTAAAACATTTTTTTTATTTCCATCACCATGTGTCACGCTTATGGTGTTCTTTTTTTTCTGAAATGTGTTCATTTTATGCCAGATGTAAGAAGCGAACACACCTTCCAAAGCTTTCCGCTTTTGTCTGGTCAGTGTGCAGAACATTTTCCCTAAATTCTTGGGCATCATCGTAATGGTTTTGGGGGCTTTTTTTTTTGGTGATTGGTCAGTAGTAGTTTTACCCTTTGTATTCTCTCTGGAAGCTATTTTTGTCCAGGCTCTTTCCTTTGTGACATCTGGAGTAAATTTAGTAGGCTGGTCACTCCTAGTGATTCTTTTTGTTGTTGTTTTTTTTGTGTGAAAAATGGCTCTCACTGTGGTTCAGTGAAGTTACAATTAAAACAGTTTTGCAAACCTGCTTTGCAAAATGCCCATCACATGTAAATGTATCATTTATAAATAAATGTGACAACATGCATTATATAATCTTCATCGTCTTTAACTTGGGGCACATTTCTTTCTGAGATTCTTTAGCTTACTACATGTTGTCAGACTGTTTCAGATGAAATTGTTTCTCGTTTCAAGAAGTCTGAAAATAAACTCAACTTTTCAAGCAAGGGATTAATCACAGTTAACAGTTAAATTTAGCCACTTGACTATGATCGCTTGTATTTACATTATAATATTCATCATTATGTATTGTCCCATTTTCAAAAATAACCTGAACCGAACTATATTCCTGATTTAATAAGTGGAACTGAGAACCTTTGTTTATATACATGATCAGGTTGGCTTGAGTAGCCCTCCCGCGGGCCTTAGTACAATAAAATATAATTAGAAACAATATTTTTTATATTAGTTTGATTATATAAAAGTTTATATTTATGCATTGCGTTCTTTGTCTGATATTAAGATTTATTAGACGGTAGCAAAGGAAATCTCGAAAAACTGTTCAGCTTTGTCCAAGTAATAAAAGCAACTTGTTACATGCAGATTGTCAACCGAGCAGGAAAAGTTTCCCGTTATTCTATGCGCCATATTAGTCTGCCATTTCCGCTGCATATATGTCTCATACAGAGCTATACATATTTCATCAGGCTTAAAACAGAAATTGCATCCAGCCTGTTTTATTAGCATTTTAATCCCACTGCAGATTTGTCTGCTGTGCCACAGTTTGGATAGTGCATATCCAATATGGTGACTTTACATCTCGTGTTTTATAAAAACAACTTTAGTTTTTTATTTTTATTTTAGAGAGGTAAAGCAAGAATAAATAATAATATATATATGAAAAAGAAAACATTAAAATGTGACCATCTACAAAAAAAAAAGAGTACAGACATGTGCTTTGTTATACTTATAATGTAACATGCAGGATTTTATTGCCAAATGAGATTTTATTTGAAAGAAACAACATTCACCTTGTCATTTAAATACATATTATTTTTTTTCTTCTAAAGAAATGGCTTATTTCAAAGTGAGCTCTGTTGTCAAGTTTGTAAAGCGTGCCTTTTTTTTTCAATAATCAGAAAAAAAAGATGAAAGCCGCCGTATGAATTCAAATTTAATTTGTTCAGTCATCCATTAAAATGGTTTGTCTCTCGCTACTGCCACAACACCGTCCCCCTGCTCTCTCCACACACCCCCCCTCGCTCTCACTCAAGAAAGCTGCGTGGCAAGACCCAAGCTCTGACTCTGAATGACAATGAGGAGAGCCGGAGAGAGGAAGAAAAAATACATATTGAGGGCACAGTGAGCTTAAGCAATTAAATTAAAAAGTTATTAACTTTGGAATGAGGGACACTGCTCTCCTTCCTGTCACCGCCTGCAGACGTAGAAATAAGGGAAACAGGAAGAGTGGTGAAGGAAAGGAGGAGCGCAAGAGAAAAGAGAGAATTTGTAGGTGATGGCGAAGGTTATAAGCTTAGGGACATCCTCTGCAGCAGTGCTACTGCCAACTCTTTTACTCTGATCCATGTCTATGTATGTGAACCTGCTCACTTGACCATTTGGAAGCAACTGCCTTGAGCAAAGGACTGGCTCCTTGCCACTCTCCGTGCTTATTCCTATGTCAGCATCATTGTAGCATTGTGAGCCCAAATTCCAAGGGACTTGGAATCAAAGTTAATTAAGCTTTTGCTGTGGTTTGCACTAATAATAACTTATGAGCTGACTCCTAATTAACCCTAAGAAACTGCTTCCTTTTACTGGAGTAAGTGATATTTGGAATTATTACACAATTAGCACTGTTATACCAAGCATAAACTTTTCCAGTAATGATCGTTCTATACTCCATGATAAATGAAGCATTGCATTTACTCCGTGTGTTAGTGTTGGGAATATATTTAAAATGCTTTTTACTGTGCATGCAGAACAGGAGGTCTGAAATAAAGTGAGTTAAATACCATGGTCCAGAATTGCCCCTCATTAGTGCCGTTATAAATCTGGTCCATAATATCATTAGTGGGCAATGGATTTTGTGCTAATAATTTATTTAATAGGGATACATAATAGCAGGTCATGGCCTCGAGCCATTTTTGTTTCCATTGAAATGTGAAAAAAGTAATTGTTTTCAGTATTAACCACAAAATGATTAAGAAAGAAAGTATATTTCCCAGAGTTTATGTCTTTACAGCTTTTGCTTTAAATGAATAAGGCTTTGTATTTTGAAGATAGTGTCACAACAAAGAAATATCTCACTAAGCGGTTTAGGCATCATTTTTTGTCAAGGTTTCTTTGTTTCATGATAACAGAAGTTTCTTGACGATTTGCATAGAGTAAGAAGCAACCCAAATAATTTAGATGCAGATAGAAGCCATGTGTTCACACTGACTACACACAAACAATTTTTGTTTTGAACAATCGAAGGCGCTTCATGTTACATTGACTTTAGATGCACTCTTACATGTGTGTTTCTTGTAAAATAAAATTTTTTCCACCAAATCTCAACTACAGTTGATGCGGGGAACGATCATATTGAAACGCAAAGTTAACTTTACAAGAGGCAACTGTGGGTAGTCTGAGTTCCTAGTGGGAAATCAGACTGCGGAGGGCGTTCAAGTTGTTTGGTTTTTTTTTTTTTCATTTGGGAAGTTAGAAGTACAGCTAGAATTCAACATTATTATTCACCTCCCCTCAGCCTGCCAGTTTCCGTCCTTCCACAGCTGTTTTCCATCACCTGTTTTTCCTCTGTCTGCATTCTCCCACAAATGTTTGTATTTTCTTCCGATTACGTGGCTGTTTTCTGTTCCCAGCTTTATGTCTTGTTCCTGTTTTTTGCTTAGTTTTCTGTTCTTCATTAAATCTTTCATCACGACCATTCTGGATGCCGGTCTGCAGTTTGGGAAAGCTATAAACCTGCATTACCTGAAACCTACATGGTTACTTGCTTTTTTATTTGACTACTTGCATATAAAAAAGTAGTCAAAGAAGACGTCACAGAATAGATCGTAGAGCAGCTGTTAGCACTGTTTCTTTTAAGTAAGAAAGTCCTGGGTTGGAATCCTGGCTGGGAACTTAAGTGAAGTTTTTATGTTCTCCCTGTGTGCCTGTGGATGCAGTTTTCTCCGTTGTGAAAAAAAAGACATGCAGGTTAGGTGAATTGGTTGCTTTACACTCTCTTTACATGTGAGTTAGTACATTGTCTGTTGCTGTGTTACCCTGTGATGGACTTAAAACCTGTCTGTTGTATACTTAAGCTCTCTCCCCTTGGCCACTGGAGACAAACATAAGCCCCTTTGGAATGTAGGAAAATGGATGAATGACTAAATGAAATTCATTTGGGATTTCAGCCAAGTAAATTGATGTCATATAACACTTGACAAGTACTAAAGCAAAACCTGAGCTTAGGAAAATCCTGCTTGACCTCACAGGCCTGCTGTTGCGAGCCATAAATACAAATTTGCCGTTTTAAGTTGGTAAAACCCAAGACAAAGACTGATCTGCTTTCCGACTGCCTCAAGACTGTAGGTGGCATCCAAATCCTGTTAGCCTGCAGAGCCGTGTGAACAAGGTATAACGTCCTGGAGTTAAGGTTGGAACAACAGCATGCCAGGTGATCACACTCAATCATCTGATGCTGTTGTTACATTATGCAATCCTGCAACTGCTTGGCAGGCCTTGACTGACTGCCAAAAGGGAGGACTGTCCAAGAAGTGCACTCCAACTGCAGTTGGATCCTTTGGCAGAGGAAATTGGCAGGAAATAAAGATGAAAATCAAATAATGCTTTTGTACAAAAGCATTTTTTCCTGCATAATCAGAATGCTGCTGAAAGTAACCACTACTTTTGTTCTCTCTCTCTTCAGAAAGACCTAAACAGAGAGCTTTATTAAGTCTGATTGGAGCTGAACTAACAGATAGTTAACTAGTTTCTTCTCAAACTGCAGGCAACATATCCAAACTCTGTGTTCTCTCTCTGGTCATGCTAATCGGAAAAATCTCCCAAGAATCAACTTTCCTTCTGAACATTTTCTTTCTGCTGTTCAGGCTATTTTAAGCTGAGAAAAAAATCACACTATGTTCATGACTATAGTCCCAGAAGGCCCAAAGTGCCATCTTTGTTTCATTTCTTAGATTTCTACAAATTGCTTCGCTTGCTGAACAAAGACTAATGCTTCAGTGTTTTACAAGAAAGCTATTAGAAGGTGCGAAAATGGAAATCTACTTAATGCTCATTCCATAGGCAACTTGGTACCCTTCAACAAATTCATGATGGTTTTAATGTGCAGGACTGAAGAAGTGTATTGTTAACCAAGATAATGATGATTTTTTTTATGTTTAATCCTGTGGAAGTGACACAATATCTATACCAGAGAGGGCGTGAAAAGAAGCTTGTGAAATGAAGATTCCCTCATGGTAAATTTCCAAAATCCGATAAACTCTAATCAAGTTCTTTGGTTAGGAACAAGTGTTCAATTAGTCTGTTAGCAAAATTAATCAACCTGCCAATCAGATGGCAGCTGGGTATTTAGGTGTCTAGGTCTAGGCCTGGTGAGGACAACCAGCTGAAGTTCAAACTGAGCTTCAGAATGGATAAAGCTTAGAGAATGGTCCTGAAAGCCTCTGCTGCAATACACCTGAATAGAATAATTAGGTCATTAAGGCTCTGGAGAACTGATCTACACAAGATGCAGGTGATTAAGCCATTTCATTCCAGTGTGTTGTACCTGTGGCACATCTAAAAACTGCAGGACAGCGGCCCTTGAGGACTGGAGTTTGACACTCTGTCCTAAAACAATAGTTATTTCAACAAAAATGCTTTGCTCTTATGAAAGGTCAGATGAGAATGGGCAGATTGCTTCAATATGAAAGAAATGCTAGCTTGGATTGTAACTCATTCCAATTAAGGTATGTAGAAAACCATCTCTGAATGCATGACATGTCAACCCTTGAAAGAGATGCAGTTATAGCCACAAAATACCTCAGGACTCCTGGTAACAGTCAGCAGAACTAGATAACATATTGATAAAAGCATAGACTGGTTCAATTGGTCTTGATTTCAGCTACAATAATTGTACAATAGGATTAGGACTTGTCATGCATCATGGATAGACCCTGCCTTGGATCTATGGTTCAGTGTGGTGGTGGTGTTATAATGACACAGTTTGGGTCTCTTGGTTCTTTTCGAGCATCCCTTACGTCTGACCACATACTTTCTACACAGTGAAAAAGTTCGGGGTTGTCAAACTAAGGCGACTTATTTCGCACAAATGTTTGAAGGGATGTTTCTCATTTTCATACTATTTTATTTTCCCCCAGTATGGTTAAGAACGTGGCTTACTTCAAAATAAAAATAAAAAAGCATGGAAAACATGACTTACAAAGCATGCTCGGTTTATGCCTCGTATTCTATAATAAGCAAGGCCCCATCTTATCAAAAAGCTGATATTTGATGGGCTTCGCCGCTACAAAGATGCGCTGTATTGTCTGGAAAAAAAAAAGAAGAAAAGACAAGAATGAAGGAAATCATCAGGCGATTGTAGTCTGAGGCCCGTTCACTCCAATCTCCTTGTCTTCCACTGCCACACTTCAAAGACGTCTCTGGAGAGTAGCTTCAAAACACACAGCTTTACAGGCTTTTTGAGGACCGCCACCAAGTCCCAAACCAGGCAAAAAAAAAATAATAAAAAAAATCTCTCCAGTTATTTGTTTAAAAGTGGGTTTATAGTACTGGATGGGCTTTTTTTTTTTCATCATTCTCTTTGCTTGACGTCACTTTTATCTTCCACCCCAGTGTTGCAGTATTTTTTTTTTCTATTTGCTTTCCCTCTGTTTGCATTATCCTCCTTCACTCTCTCCTGCTGTTGCTTCATCCCGCTCTACCCTTGCAGTGGGCTCAGATGCAGTAGCCTAAATCTTATCGGAGTGGAAGTTCTGCCAAGTGCTATCCATTACAGGAGAGTAGAACGGCAATGTTGTGGTTTTTTTTCATATTTTAACTTTTATCTCCATTAATCCCCTCCGTCTTTTACCCCTCTCACTCTAACATCAGCTCAATTTTCTTTGCCATACTCATTATCTTCCCATTATATCTGCTCTCCCCCCCGTCGTTATACCATCACCCATGTCTTTTGATCCAACTTTTCATTCCGACTAATCTCTCTTTTCTGCCAACTTTACATGTCTTTCTTTTCCCTTTTTTAACTGTAGGATATATGCTGCTTTCAGGATTGATTATAAAAAAGAAAAAAAACATATTTGACAACACACTGCCACTATTTTCTGTCTTTCTTCCTTAGTTGTTTGTTCTTTCTTCTTTTTTTCCCTCAGCTTGTCAGATTTTATTTATTTATTGTCTCATGGCATGTTCGTCTTCTCTTCCTTTTTGTGTTTTCCAGGAATGGGTGACAGCCACTGACCTGCTCATCTCTTTGGACAGGCTGAATACCTTTGGGGACGAGTTTTTTAAGGATCCCAAAGTTCTGCGCTCGTATTTTTATGCCATCTCTGATTTTTCTGTGGGTGGGAGGTAAGAGAACCAAAATAAAAAAACACTAAAAAAAAAACATCATTTTCAAAATGCTTTTAGTTTTATTAAATCCCCTTTGGTCATTTTTGGAATGTACAGTTTTTGTCTATGCTGAATTTAGAATTGCAGGTAACCTGACTGAGAAAGGAGGCATCAATTGGTGAAGCAAAAAATGTCTTTGTATTTTGACCAAAGACCCATATATTTATTGTAATATGGAAAACTCATTAACTCCACTAAAATTGCAGCTCTTTTAAACGTTTTCACTATTTGGACAGATGAATGTAAGTGGCTGTTTTAGTACAGACTGCTCTCGATTTATGTAGATTAACTTACATCTGCCTTACTTTAAAACTATGTGTTCTTGTCTGTCCCTTTTTGAAGAGTGGAAAGAAATTGAAAATATTATAATATCTAATTTATATCCCAATTGATAATTTTATAATAATATCCCAATAATATATCAACAAATTCATTCTCCAAAGAATCAGAAAAACTCAACTCACTAAAAGTGTCTAAGCACTCAACTAAACTTAAATAATCAAAGTTTGCCTCAAGCTGTTTCTTACTTTTGTTAGAGGCACCAATATTTTTGTTTTCTCTGAACATTTTTTTAAATCTAATTGTCCATTGTTTTTACCATGAAAGGTCTTGAGTGTAGTTCAAAACACAGGCCAAATGGTTAAACTATCACCTTAATATCCCCTCTTTCTGCCAGTCAATTTACTGGTGATGAAGTTAAACCAGTAAAATACTCCACACTTCTTCCACTTTGGATTTGTTGCTCACACTGAGATCGGACATGTCACCACAAACCACACTTCACCCTGGTTGCTACATAAAAAAAAAAGGGAAAAAGAAGTGGACAATTAAGTAGTTGAGATGGAGTGTTCTGAGAGAATATAAACTTGATGTGACACCTGTCATAAATGTTTAGGATCACTGCATCGGCGTGACAAATTACCCAGCAATGTCGCAACACCTGGGGGACAAACCCACAGAGCACCATGTTGGCCTTATATCTGGACAGTCTGTTGAAGAACATATGCCTTTACACTCTGCTGCCTCATGTCAAGTCTGTGAGTTAGATGCTGTGAAAGATTTGTTGTGATTTTTTTTTTTCTTTTTTGAGTTGAGCATCAATGCAGCTGCCGCTGAATATGGACCGGTGCGTGAGCTGATGTGGTGGCCTCTAGGATGGAGAAAATAGTTTCTGACTGAAAGCTTGGCTGCACAACGGCACTTTCTGTGCCCTCCTGTTAGCAGGGTCCGAAACCTCAGCTGCTTCATGTGTCAGCAGATCAAACTCTTAAGCGGCTAATCCATAATGGGAGGTTAATTCAGTCCCATTGCCCTCACTAAATAAACCTCAAAATAAGCAGGAATTGTGTAAAACTTCAACCCACATCTCTTCTCTTATGTTTAACTATATAAGTGTAACTACATCTAGGCCTGTCACAATAACAAATTTTGCTGAGAAATTAATTGTCTCAAAAATTATTGCGATAAACAATAATACTGTTTTGAAGACCATTTTAAACTGATGTAATGGTAATAACATATTGCAAGCACATCCTGCCAAAAATAAATGCACTTTATTTACAAACAAACACTTAACACTGGAACTGGTAAAGAAAACAAAAATAAAATGGATTCTCAGTCTCCGTTAACAAAAAATGCACTTGAATAAAAACTAAACACAACATAAAACCAAAGTGGAAATAAAAACTACATTCAACCAAAAGAGAACAGATTATGAAGTCTGTATACTATATTGACCCTCAATAATCATTAGATTTAGAGAGAGTAGATAGGCATATCTGACTACCTGATGCAATAGTCCACTCCTCCCTAACGCTAATGAAATGAGGAAGGGAGGGTCAGTGGAGAACACCGGAGTTTAGCCTTTTTTCATCCAGTGTCATCAACAGAAACAGAAAAAGGCAGGAAGAAACGATAAAGCGGATAAATTAAAATGAGGTCAATAATTTTCATTTATCATTCCATTAATTGATTTATTGTTTTTTGTGACAGGCCTAACTACATCTAGCATGTGGTGTTAAAAAAAAAACCCTGTACAGACGTGTCTGTTGGACTTTGAGTATTTGGTTTGAGTTGTGTGTTCTGATGATGTCTTTTTTTAAGCTTCCTCCATGACATTCTTTTCAGTTTATTTGTATTATTTTATTGGTTATCCCTTTGGGTCTTCCAGCACAGCTTTCAGTGCTCTGTGTCACTTATTAAGTTCCTCTCAGTCTCCTAGTATATCACTTCCCTTTCAGCTCCCCGCTCATCCCATTGATTATGATCACCTGGTCCTTGTTTGCACTAAGCACCCATCCCCACTGCACTTTTAGCTTGCTCCGTTTCCCTTATTGTCTCACTGAATCCTGCACTTGGCATTCATGAATCCTGTTTCTCTCAAGCCCATTTCCACGTTTGCAGCTGTCTGTAACTTCTTGACCTTGTTCTTCCATAGAAACTTGTTATAATTCAGTTTAAATCTGCCCTACTCTTAACTGCATTTAGGTCAAACTCAAAGCACATTTGTAGAATCAAAATGTAGGGGCATTTTTTTTATATTATGTGACAGAACAACACATTTTCTCTCGTGATTGGAAACTGTGGAGGAGTTACAGGCAACCACTGCTCAGTTGGAGGACTCTGTTGAAAGAACAGGAGTTGCACTTCACATAATGGAAAAGTAGCAAGAAGAAAATCATTGCAAAAACATCTATCTCTTTTCTTCCACTTCACAATTGTGCACTACTGTGTGTTGGTCTATTAAATGAAATCCCAATAAAACACATTTAAATGTGTGAGCTGTGACATGACAAAATGTGGACATGTTCAATGGGTACGAACACTTTTGCAAGACATGACATAAATTTTAAGAGTTCTTGGGTATAGATCAGAGGCAGTTTATAGTCACTTGATTGTTGTCTTCTCAGTGATGGTGGAATAACTGGGTCTGAGCCTCAGGCAAGCAGACATGTGATTGTAGGACAGCTGAGTAAATTTGACAGAGGTTGCCACTCGGTGACAAATGTCTGCCCCTTATTGCAGCAACTTGACAAAACCCTGCAACACTGTCAGAAAATAATACATACAGAAAAAGTAAGCCATAGCTGGCAAGAAATTAACCTGTCCATTTGCAAAAGTGGAGGAAATAAATTTTAAAAATCCGTATTTTAAGGAGCCTTTTGTCAGAAATCTAGAAAATATTTACTTTGTTAAAAATGTTTAAGTACTTTTAGCAAGCAAGGAGTTTATGGCTCCTGCTAATCATGAAATTGTCCACAAGATTGTATATTTGAAAGGAGTTGGTCTTCCAGAAGTATAAAGTGTTCACTGTATCACTTTATGCAGCACCTATAGATACACTTTGAAAAATGTCTTGCAATTTTATCAAGTCACTTGAACTGCCACAAAATAATCCGACGACGAAAACCTTTTCCAAGATCTCATCTGAAAACTCTGCATCGTACGTTTGCTACCTTGATGCATATTGGAGACAGGTCCTGTGGGTCGATGAGTCAAGGCATGGATTTTTGCTCCAATTAGCAAAGCTGTGTTTTGTAGAAAAGAAGGTGAGAAATGTTACTCAAGACACACATTTAAACTGCTGGCAGGGGGTGCATTCTGATCTCGCCTTGGGGAACATGTTGCTGCTGGAGTGAGAAATGGGGGATGGGGGGAACCTACATATTTTAGAAACCGCTTACTTTTTCTGTTTAAAAAGTTGGGAAGACAATCTCAAATAATGACACTCGGGGCGGGGGGGGGGGGGGGGGGGGGGGGGGTCGTCAAATTTGTAAAAGTATTTTGTGGGTGCTAAATGAAGGCAAAATTGAGTTTTTGCATGTTTTTAATTCTACAGCGAGAGACAAAATATAATACAATATGCAGGTATGCACTGGAAAATCAGTGCTGGTTTTGGTGTGAAGCCGTGTAAAACTGTTAACCAATCAAAAAAAAAAAAAAAAAAAAAAACTAGTACCTGTCACAAGACTGTAGAATTGATTCTGTCTTCCAGTGAAGGTTATCTGATACTTTTGCAAATTATTTTGGAATAATAAAAATATATATAGTCTGAATTTATTCTCAAAAACCTTGTTGTCAAATACAAAATTGAAATCTTATGTTTATGGGACATTCCATCAGATGCATCAAATGGAGAAGTCATTAAGCAGAGGTCTAATAAAGTACATCTGTATTATGCAACTGAAGCACAGTGATTAGTTTCTGCCCCCTTTGGACGTTGTGATTGGGGTGATCTGAGGGACGGTTGTCAGATCTGAAAGGATGGTTTAAATGCAAGTTGGTGTGAGGTGAGGAGTGGGGTGGTTGAGGTCGGAGGATGCTGAAGTGGAGATGTCACCTGAGGTCACTGCCAACAATGTGTAATCATGCGCAATTGTAACTTTTTGAATTTTCGGACAAGTGTGTATGTAAACAACAAAAAAATTTATTTGATTAAAATCTTAGCCTTAATAAATGCATTGAATCTCCATCTATTTGCGGTTGATGTTTGTGCCTATCTACCTATCTGACCGTGTGTTCCAAAGTTGAGACGTGGTCATTACAGTATACCTCCAAAATAAATTAGGATTGCATCAGAATTAACCCGACTTTGATTTTTCTCCATGAAAATATTTCAATGTCTTTCAGGTATATTGTGCTTTAAGCCCTGGCTGTTTCAAGCATTAAGGGGGAGGTTCCGAAATGTTTGCAAGTCACTTTAAAGTAAATAGTGAGCCAACAGTCGCTGTTTCATACAGCACAAGCCTGTTGCTCTTTGTCCTTGTCCTTTGGCTAGTATGAGTATATTAGCAGTGGCACATTAACACAGTTGAAAAGTGCAGTCGCTGAGGGGGAATGAAAACCCCACCTCATCTCAGACCACGTTTATGCCTGTGAGGGATAATACAAAGTGACAACTCCGTATGGTGGAAATACCCTCTCACTTTCCTCTGCCTTCAGCTCCGTCCGTTGTGTGCACATTCGTTCATGGTGTCATAAAAAAGCACGGAGAAAGAAAAACACAAGGAAAGACTGGACTTGCAGGTGTAAAAATGTGTCTCATGTTTCCCTTTAGATGCAAGTGCAACGGCCATGCCAGCGAGTGTGTTGAGGGGGAACAGGGTGGCCTGGTGTGTGCCTGCCAACATCACACAGTGGGAACCGACTGCCAGAGATGTCACCCCTTTTACCAGGACAGACCTTGGGCCAGGGCCACTGGGGATTCCGCCAACGAGTGTTTGAGTGAGTAGCTTGATTCTGGGGGTGCTGTCATGGACCCACTAGGTGCAGCCATCTGGAAAATCCACAGGGCAGTGTTAAATTCTAGTGACAAGCTCAGGTTGTCAGGGGCTGTGTAAAATCTATGAGTGTGCTTCGCCCTTCATCACTGAAAGAAAGAAAGGAGGAAAAAAAAACAACAGACATAGCAGTCTTACAATCAAGTCCTAACAAAAACTGAGTTTTTAAGCTGCACCTCGTATTCACTAAGCTACCTTGATGCTTAGTAATAGACTAATGGGCAACTTGGAATTGTCCAAGGACACAACTACTAAAATTGTACTGTACTAATTCACATCACATTTTTATTTGCAAAACTTGTTGAAAAGAATATTCTCTTTTCCTTTCACTTCAGATGGTGTGCCACAAAAATTTCTAAATGACATACATTTATATTTGTGGTAGTAATGCAGCAAAATGCAAAAGAGTTCAAGAAGAATAAATACTTTTGTAAATTGCTAATCGATTCTTCCACCATTTCTGTGTTTTATATGTTTGCTGGAATACTCATTTGTGTTTCTATATACATAAATTAGAGAATTATCCAGATTGGCTCACCCAACCATGAGCTTTTACTGAGTGCTGCCAAGGATGAAATGTAATTGGCTGAGGAATGAAAGAAGAGTGCCTACCAAATTGTTTTTTTACTTTATTTTTAACTTTTTTTATATAGAATTCTATTAAGCAGCAAGCATGTTTTAATTACTCTTACTGAGTTCCACGCAGATGGCGTCCTAAATATACTGCTGCACCCAACTAAATCAATGCCATATATTAAGAACAAGTCAAATACAAGAGAGAATATGAAAGCATAAAGCTGATTCCTTTGTGTAATTGCGCAGCTGAGAGCTCATTCTCACTAATTTTGCCTCAGAAGAACAGTCGCCATAATTTATTCTTTATTGTTCGGGCAAACTAATTTGACAAAACACTTTCCTTTCAGCTCATGGATTTTGATCAACAAGTCTGCATCGAACAAAACAACAAATACACAAAAATGTACATTTACCCAAGTAATAATTGTAGTTATGTACCAAATAAGTTGAAAGATGCTAAACAATACGTAACATAAAATCTGATATTCTGTATACTTTAATTTCTGAGGAAAGTAATTGTTTGCACTCATTTTTTTTTTCTTAGAAAAGAGCGTAGACAAAGTTAAAAGCATGCAAAGACATCTTCATTTAACGTGTTTAGTTTCTTGAGTTGGACTCAGCCTAATTCACACAAACTTTCAGTAGTATTGAGGTGGAAGCTTTGGAAAGAGGAGTTGAGTGACCCGGTTTGTCCGCTCTACAAACAGTTTTGAAATGTTTTGGGGATCATTGTTCTCTTGGAACGTCCGATTCTATCCAGGTTTTAGCAATTTGTCATGATTTGCCAGCCTAAGGCGATGGTAAATCAGTTTGTATTTTCAGAAAAAAAAAAAAACTCAGGCTGTTTCAATTTGTCAAGAATTGGAGAGGGCACCGATCTCCTCCAAAATGGAAAAACAGTAAATCAACAATTTACTGTTAGAGGAGATGGATTGAGCTATCTGGCACCAAGTATCAGAAGTAATTTTTTTTTATAGGTCTTTTTTCTTCATCTTTGTTTAGTGGTAGATTTATCTTTTAGCACTGAGCTGGGTTTGGAATGACAAAGACGTGTAATAATTTTTCAACATTGTACAAGATATTAGGGATGGATCTGTGTCAATTTATTTAGCATTCAGAAGTTTTGTCCTAAGTGGAAGTGTAGAAAATCGAAAGTGGTGTGTTTTATGCACGTTTTAATGCCATAAAAGGCTTTAAGAACAAAAAGATGCCACTGTAAGCAAATGTAAATATATGCAAAAAATTTGAGGATTGTAATTTCCAAGATGAATTTAAGGATGTAGTCTGTTGTGTATTTATTTCTTGTACAGACAACAAAACAGCTTTTAGTAGCCTAAGGTGAAAAAGTTACATTTGATAAGCTTCCTGATGACTCCGCAAGGTATAATTTTCTCTAAGTCACTGGGCCTTGAAAGGATCTAAAGACCTCCAACAAATGTATCACCCAGATTATTGAAATGATCAGCTTTGTAACCCAGCAACAGGAACAAGACTGTATTTCTGGTCTTAAATGCCGTGACACCTTTTGCCTCCGTTTCCATGTCACAGCATCATGCTACAAGACAGACGTCACCATTCCACTGAATGCCTTTCCAGTCGTGCCTCCGTTCAAACTGGAATTTTTCACACATCCATCACTTGCTGGCTTTTCCTCAGCCATCATACAGGCCTGCTAGTGGTTGAAGATTATTCCAGCTGAAAGTGGGCACACTGTATTCTGACAGCCAGTCAAAAGCTGACACCCAGAGACAGAAAACCGCTCTCTCGCCTGTTCACATCAGTTACCGTAACCTGCATATATTTGGGTATTTTGGAGGAGACCAAAGAAAAGGAGCCGAGTCTGCTGACAGGTTCAAACCTACACCCATATAAAAGTAATGTGACAGCCCTGGCTCACTGTTTTCCCTTGGAACAAATATTATACATAACACTTAGAGTTGTCTTTTAAATGCTGTGCAAGATGTCAGATATGTTCACCTCAGGGTAGTCTTTGGAACCTTTTTTTTTTTTTCAGTGCAACCTGAAAAAACTGAGACGTGTCTTAATGAGAATATGTAAAAGTACAACATAATTTAAGCCCATGGGTTTCTTAACGGTCGTGATCAGCTACCAAAGGACTGAGGGACTTTTCAGCTTCGCAGTTGGCAAATTCCAGCACGTCAGTATTGATTGTGACTCAGAAAAACAAAAACAAGCACAATTTTGAACTCTGATTGTGTTGCAATTCAGTACTGAGATACTGTGTTAAAAATCCACAGTGACTCCAACGTACACTTTCTGGCAGCCTACTCCAGTTTGCCCTTTCAGCCCCCCTTTTTTCCTGTCATCACCCCAGCTCTTGTTACAGATAAAAGACTTTCTGCTTCAGATCTGCCCAGTGCACTCATAGGACATTAAATGAAATGTGTTTTGTTTTTTTTATATAATTTGTGCTAAGCCTCACTGATTGAGAGGATGCATGTGATTAATACTTATGATAAAGCAGTCATAATTCTGCACTCTCTTTGCAGCAACAAACTTCATTGTGTTGTGCTTTTTTTTGAGACCAGAAAGTGGTGCATAGTTATGATGTGGAAAGTAAATGACTGCAAATGATTTGTATTCTTCTGCACGTTTTTTTTTTATATCTCTAAGTAAATTTCAATGCAACCAGTTGCTTAGAGATTAGTAAAGAGAGTCATCAGAGTGCATTTCAATTTCTCTGAAAATAAATCTGTTCTGCAAAGGAAAACATCAGTGAGCAAGTAGAATCATGAAAACAAACAACAAAAATTAGCAGACAGGTCAGAGATAAAGTTATAGAGATGTATAAGGCAGATTTGGATTATTAAACAATGTTTCAAGCTCCAAACATATCAAGCTCAAGATTTAATCTGTCATCTGGAAACGGATTATAGCTACACTGCAGACCTACTCATTTTTAACCATCAGAAGCCCATTGCATACATGAAGGAGGTGTAGGGATTGCTTATTTACAAGAAGAAATGTCATAAGTGTAGTTTGTAAGAAGTGTAGTTATAGTTTGCCGCAAGCCACGTCAGAAACCCAGCAAACACGTGAAAGAGTGTACTCCAGTCAAATGAGATTAAAATTAAACTTTATTTTGTCCTACCGACAAAGCACTGTGTGACTGGAAGCTAAAAAGTCACCTAGTAATGAAAGAAAATGAAAGGTACTCGGGTCAGATGAAACCAAAATTTACCTTTTTGCTGTGTGGTGGAAGCTAACGCTCCCCATAATCCTGTGTGGAGACTTTTCTTCAGCGTTGGTCAGGAGAGTTGGTCACCTTCCAGCAGGTGATAATCAATTGAATCAAAGCTTATTTGTGTTAAAATGACCCAGTCAAAGTCCAGACCTAAATCTGTAACAAGATTTGAAAATCTATTTTCAGAAACTCTCAATCCAATCAGACTGTAACAGAAAAATGGGGAGCAATTTCAGTGTTCAGACGTGCAAAACCGGAAGAGAAATTGCCCAAAATACCTGTTGACCTTTGATTGCAGTGGTAGATGTTTTTAAAAATGCTTATTACAAAGTGAAGCTAGATTTTACTGAATCATGTTTAAATTCCTTCTATTTCACAATAATCAACTATGCTCTGTTGGTCTACAAAACAAAATTTGATAGACCAAATTAGTTTTTTATATCTTTTGTTTATATCAAACAAAAGATATAACGTGTGGAGTTGTAAATGTGGGAGAATTTAAAGGGTCCAGGACATTGTATTACATCTTGATATCTGTTAGATTTTTTTTTAATTGATTGATTGATTACTTTATTGAACAGACTCCACATGGTCCACATATATGCACCGCAACTCGTAAAAAATCTTCTAAAAGACTACCACACCAATGTTTCCACAAAGACATGTGGTAACATAGCATACTAATTATTATTATTTTTAAACATTTTGTTTTCTGAGTAGATTCTCCTTAACCTTGGCCCACTCTTTTTTCATTAAAAGACAGAGTTTAAATTGCTCAACACAAACATAATTATACACACAAACAACTTACCACTGATCATTTTAAGGCAGCAACCAATTACTGTTGCTTAAAACAAATCTAACAATATAAAGAGAAGCCAAGAATGTTTTTCAGAGAATATTGTTTTTACAGTCGCTTAGCAGAAGGCACAATTTATAACAAGTTTTTGACCTTTTCAGGGCTAGAAAACCATATAGACGTTCAATAGAATCATAATCAAGATAAACCAGAACTTCCAGATATCCAGAAAATAAAAACCTCATTGATCAACCACTTTATTTCTCACAAATCTGTTTTTTTTCCTTCAACAGTATAAACTCTGAAATATTTTAAATCTTCTTCTACCTCAAAGCCAGGACTTCAAGTGTAGCAGAGTCTTTATTGAAAAATTAATTTGGAATAAATTAATTTGAAATGTTTGATCTCCGTCTTTGCAACTTGCGTTTGCTTATTAGTTGATGCTTTTTCAATGTGTGGAACTTGTTTGAATTCATCTTCATAAGCATGGTTGTTGGGGCCGGGTTGATAACAAAAAGAAATGTCTGTCTTTCAGATTTAAAGAAGCATCAAAAATATTTTCACTCTTTTTTTTTAAATCCTTTAAAGGACTATAAAACATGTGCATGCCCTTTTGAAGTAAATTATATTCTTTTTAAAACGGTAATTAAAAAAGAGGATAAACCCATCAACAGTCTGTAACTTCTGCATCATCGTCACTCTGAGAAGCAGGTAGTGGAAATGGGTATGTCGTGATGTTTTTTGGGTTTTTAAAAATTTAATTAGTGTATACATGTTCATGAAACTACAGCTTTATAGTTTGTAATGTTAAAAATGTGTTGGCAAATATGTGAGAACTAAGAGTTGAATCTGTGTACAGATGTGTTGGGATATAATGGAATATCATTCTCATCAAGATTCTCCCCTCTGAGAATTAAATCCTTTATAGCCTGTCAGTTTGCAGTGGGTCCCTGGAAAATTCATTGTTTGCCTGATGTTATAATAGGTTCAGCCTGAGGCTCTTTCCATGGGGACACACTTTAAATTCCATCATCACATCTTTGAAGCTGACATATGCATTTGTTTAGAGAAAAGAGTCATTTTCTTGAACGTCACCATAAAAAGTCATTATTTTAAAACTTATTTTAGCCTCGTCGGAATACTGCTTTAACATTGTTGAGTAAAGGTTGATTTTTTATTTATTTTTTGTAAGGTAGACTTCTTGTCATTCTATTTACTTTTTTTTGTTTTTAAAAAAGAAGAGTTAAGCTAATTTGTTTTTACTGCGGCCGCAGTTTTTCAACTTTTGTTACAGTATAACTCTAAACATTAGATCGTTACTGTTTGACGCTATGGTTCTAAGTTAAAGTTATGATTTATTTGTCTTATTGCAGTTTTATCTAGCCTGCCTTCCTTCACAATTTTACTCAATCTTAACCCTCTTTTTAAAAACAGAGTTAGAACCTCCGTTTGTAAATCTATTCCCAAATACAAATATATTTTCTTAATTTTAAAGGCACAGCAATCACTTCTAAATCTTGATTAAAGTGTCTGGGTATATTATGTTTATCACGGCTTGTTGTTAATTAGCATAGAAATTGAAAGGGTAAAATATTTCCTATTTAAACATATCAACCACACATCACAAGTACAATGTGTGGTTGATAAATTCTGACCCTTATCGTTTTTAGTTCTTTTTAATAACATGTAATAAGTGAAACAGACTATCCTTTTGACAAAATTATTATTCTGGGGAGGGAAACCAGGAAACTGCCCGACGTCTTGAATTATTCATTCCAAAGTTTTTCTGTTTTTTTTTTTTAAGAATAAACAGACTGTGCAATATTTTTGTTATACCCAAGTATGCTTCCACACAGACTAAACAGTCTGGATTAGCAAACCTAAAGTCTTATGATAAAAACCAAGCCAGGTTTTGTTCAGGCGGAGATTTCCTTTCCTTTGCTCCTATCAATCTCAGTGTGAAGTATCGCGACAAACCTAATAACTCGATAAAATACACGTCAAGTGTCTTCACATTCTTGTCAAGTAGGAAAGAAACCGTCTTCTACCGATTTAAATATTAATTATACAGTAACTTGGCTGAATAGTTCAATGACTAGGATCAAGCTGAAATGTAATTGACTTTTAAATCAGTATTTATAATTAGACTCAATTTACTGTATATTTTTTTATTTTTGCAGGTTGGTGGTTATTTTTTTAGGAAGGTGCTGCTGCGTGATTAATAAAATCTTACACAACACTCAGAAGTTTATTAAATAACCAAAAACTGATGTATCAATTTCTTGAAAGTGTGTCTGAATTTAGTGTCAAGGGAGATGGATAACCCTAGAAAACTAGATGCAATATTTAACAAATATATTTTTAAATTAATTAGAATTTCAGGGAAGGAAATGTGAATTGTTAAATAATTGACTTTTTTTTTTTGAAGGGGGGGGGTTGTTGCCTGAGAAAAGTTTGCTTCACTGAAAGAAATACAAAAAAATATATTTTTTAAGGGTTAACTTTAAAAAAAAATTTTTTATAATGCATAACTGTATAAAATCTTTGCTAAAATTATTATGCCTTTAATTTGATGTGTAGGGTTTTTTTGTAAACTCTTGCTTTATGTACATATTATTCTAAATAAATGTTAAAACGAGCGTCTCACACTTATTTTTCAATCAAAGATGATTTTGTTTTTTGGCATTGGAGCGATAAGTCTTAATTTTCTCCTTCACCTCAACAGTTTGTGCTCTAAAACTGCTAGATTAAATCACTTTAGGATTGATCACAGAGTGATAAAGGTTTGCAATATCTGTTACACAATTTAATGGGAGAGAAAAAGAGGCCAATTCCCACACACACCCCTAACCCCTAATTTGATTTACAAAAAGGATGATGTTTTCAGACCTGAGAAGCTTTCTCTTCAGGACCAAAAAACGCTGTCTGTTTTATTAAATCAGCCAATGCAATGGTGAGAAGCATTTGCTGGAATTGACTTTTTTCCCTTCCAATTGGACGTTTGAGGGCAATCGCTAGCACCATAAATGAGATTAAGCAAGTGAGGTGCAACGTGCCAACCACTTGTCAATATTTATTACACAGCCATAATAAATATAACAATATAAACTATCTTAGTTAGTTACTAAAAGACCATTTACCACCTTATTTCTCTGACAATACTCTCTGAAATTTACAATGTGGACTTTTTTTTCATCCTAAACATTTTTTCTTTGCAATTCTTTGAATGTGTGACAAAGGTGAGATGTATGAAACTTCAACTTAGTTTATTTGTAAAGAATTCAGTGCTTCACTTTTTCCACATTTTTTGTTACAGCCTGATTCCAAATTGAATTAATTTAATCTCTTTCCTCAAAATTCTAGACACAAATAGCCCATTTATGACGATGTGGAAAAAGTGAGATTTTTTGCAAATTTATTAAACAGAAAATCACATTAAGTAAGTATTTACCGTCTTTGGCATGAAGATCAACATTTTTCTGTTTTCACTGATCCTATTATAACAGAATGAAGACATTCCTATTTATTAGCACAATATTTATCAAGAAAGCTAAGACATCTTCTCCAAACAACTTCTTTAAAGCAGTAAGTTAATCTTGCTGCAGTAAATGCATTACCAATCCCAGTGTTGGAAGATGTTAACCATCCTTTGAAGAGGAACGTTATAGACAAATTAAAAATAGTAACGTGGAAATAATAGAAAAACTTCAGTTTGTTTGCAAATGGCAAAAAAAAAAAAAAAAATTCTTATTGTGAATGCCAACAGATTGTGGGTCACACAGGGGTCTCATTTACG
This sequence comes from Xiphophorus maculatus, assembly GCF_002775205.1. Taxonomy (NCBI): domain Eukaryota; kingdom Metazoa; phylum Chordata; class Actinopteri; order Cyprinodontiformes; family Poeciliidae; genus Xiphophorus; species Xiphophorus maculatus. Next base: position 19,957,484 of record NC_036450.1, on the reverse strand, counting down.
TAGAACAATCTCATGTGCAACGTGACGCCTCAAATGCTCATGCATCACCTTAGGTTTCTTGACCAATCCGACATCTCATTCATCCGGCAAATTAAATGTAAAAGAGAGAAATTATTGTGCCTGCAGGGATTCTGCACCATTACTGTTCTTCAATTGTACCATGGAAATATTAATATATTGGACAGAAAAAATAACATTGTTGTTTGCAATAGTTCTCTAGCAAATAAATCGAGATGGCAGCGGGGGTTTTTTTAAACTCTTTTACATCATGCCCTGCTCCTGATTGATGATGCAGAATAGAGGCTTTAATGAGTTAAAAATTGATATTAGTCATTAGCTTACCACTAATGAGAAATGAAACATGCTGCCACTGACTGCATTTAGCATGATTGTATATTTAGTTCAGGGCTAAAGTGTAGAGTGTTTTTGTTTGTTTGTTTTTTCCCAGTAAGGTTTGCCAAAACCTGCCCTTGAATTTTTATGTTTTATTCTGTTACTATGTTATGTTCTATCAAACAGCATATAGAAAAAAAATAGCCTTTCTGTCTCACTCTTAGACATATTTTTTGTGAGCTTACAGTAGCTCCTCTACAGGTAGGAGAGTTTGAAGTGACACACTAGAGTGTAAATAAATGGCTTGGAAAATAGAATACCATCATCACCCACAGACCCACCAGTAAAATTGAAAAAAACAAACAACTGAATAAATATGTCTATTTAAAAACGCCCCCCAAAAAACTAGTTTCTAGAGGACGTGTTTGGATCTTTCCTTTTTAGCTTTACTCCAAAACTTTTATTTTTTTCTGTTTTAGCAAAGTCTAGAACCAACCTGCTTCATATTTACAGTACACTTGACTTTGAATGTGATGACATTGCATTTTTACAGCTACATTATACAGTGTTTTCACAGGTTATTATGAACTGTAAGAAGATATTGATGGATAAAACCACAGAAGTAGATTGTTTCTCTTGCCGTGTGTCCACACTAATCTGTTTGAAATAGATCCCCAAGCGGCATTATCGAGGCAATGTAGACGGCTACATATGGATGATATGCAAAAAGTAAAACTTGCTGAAGATATTCAGATGGAGTATGAACTGCTGATGTACAAGTCTCCAAAGGAACATTAGTGCCACTGGCTCACAATTTTTTGTGAAGGCAGTGGAGTAGTTTTCCCTCTCACTGAGGAAATGGGGGTTTCCTAGAGAAAAGACATTTAATTAGATTACAACCACTCTCAGAAGGCTCATTTAGACACATGATAAAGTGGATACAGATTGCCCTTTGTTCTGCCAAATTGCTGACCTTGCATATCACCATATGTTCTGCTTTATGCTTCGTGTCACTTCTGTTTTATTTCTATATTTAATCAAGGTTATAATTTAGCTTTATTAATGTCAGGACTACAATTTTTCACAAACTAAACTGGTACTTTTGCAGAAACAAAGGCTTTCCCTAGTCCACTTAATCAATGAATGTTTACTCACACAACTGACTTCTAATTTCTGTCAACCCAAACCTTAGTCAGGCCTCTAAAACAGAGAGGGAGATATCAATAAATTAAGATATAGTTTTCAAAACAGAGTCTTGCTGTGCCATTTGTACTATTATTACTTGGCATCAGTTCTTTGTGTTTCCTCTCCCCTAAATTTGGATTACTCCCCAAAATACCTAGTGTCAACAAACCACTAGTATGCTCCTGGAGCAGAGGTGAGCTTATGTGGAAATGCTGCCAATCAAGATATTTTGAACAATTTGAGCATAAACAGTATGAAAACGCATCACTACAACGCTAACGAAATATCATGTTAGTATCAGAATATAATTTTCTCACAGTTCCTTTTATATTAACAGTCTCAGAGTTTAAATTGGTCAATCTGCAGCTTGCAGGTATACTCACAGCTGGTTTGTTTTTAACCAACAGTTTTTTAACACTGTTGGTCTTTAATATAACCAGGTGTGTAAACAAATCAAAAAGTTGTGCTTAATTCAATATTCCCATCACAGTTGGTGCTCATTTAATGCTCACAGGACTGTGAAGTATTCACTTTGACTAAAAAGCACTATTTTTGTTCCATGACATTTTTGATGTCTTCAGTTTTCACCTTGCAAGTTTTTCATTTCTGTTTTATTGTTTGTTTTTTCCCCCATCTTCTTAACTGCACCATAGTCCAACTTGCAAACTGTAACAACTCATACTAGGTATTAGCTGGCAGCTGATGAAAACCCCAAATACTTTATTCAAACTACTTTGGCCTTTTTCCAATACAACCCACGCAGAGCTGCTTGACTCTGCTCTACTCATTCATAAGGGTTTTTCCTCCAGTAACTGCTACGTGGTACCAGACCTCTTGTTTACTGTTGCATAAGACAAAAAGATTTGTTTTATCTCAAATATTTTATGTTATGACCTCAAAAACCATATGGAAAAGGTTATGGACAGTCATATTTTATTACTTTTACATTGTACTTAATATACTTATAGATTTTCTTTTAAAAAATATACAAGTTTCCAGCTGATTAGAGGTTCAGTCAATAACTGAAGTTCATGTTTACGCTGCAAAATACAAGTTACTTTATACAGCATTATGGAGTAGGAGAGTTGTGTTAGAATCAAATGGTCAGATTTGGGCTTTAATAGCTTATTTTCTGCATGATGTACAATGTATATATATTTTATTTTCTTAAAATACTTACATTAATTTTTACAGAACTTAAAGATAAATATTAGGCAACCATTCTGTTTTTCAAATAATCTTTATATGTATTCTTGCATACAAAATCTGGTGTACCTTTAGCAGCAGTTTCCATATTTGCAGGGTTTTAATATACTAATTACATTAAATTCCTCCCACTCTTTGTTTATAGTTTTAAAATAAAACCCTTGCCAATTTACACATCTTCAAATGTGAGGACATTTTTACTGTTTGTTGTAACATTTGCCACACAGCATTTTGAGTTATTCAAATACCCGCATCCCACTTTGGTTCTGCTATTGAGAAACACTGAATTTATGCCAATGCTGTTACAGCTTAAAGTTTTCCTGAGTTCATTTCTCCAAGTTTCAACTCTGATGTTTAGCCAGAATTGTTGTTGGAGGAGGTGGCTTCATCGTGGGAAAAAAAGAAAATGTTGAAGCATAAAACTGAATGTGCCTTCAAATGTGTGTGCAACCTTCTTAGTGCTGCTTAGTGGGTTCTGTGGTCTGCAGGCTCATATTGAGAAAAAAGCAGCATGCTGAAGAGGTGGCTGTGGGTGTGCAGAGCTGTAAATGTGGTCAAGATGGCCGAGCAAGTTAAAGAAAACTCTTTGGGGGGTCTTTGGGTTAAGAATGTTGGGGGAAATGCCATGAAGTGGTTTGTTTCAACTCTGTCTACAGCTTGTAACCATTTTCATCCCACAGACAGGAAGGAGATTAGGAGTAAAGCCAATACAAAGTGCCACCATGTGCCTTAAGAGGAACTCAATATTGATTTTTCAAGTCTCCTGAATCCTGCAGTAGTTCCCCTAAAACATATCACCCATGTAATGTTTTGATAGTGTTTGTGGAGATGCACTGTGAAGCACATCCATCTAAATTCTCCACCAAACAAAAAGGTGCTCGGCTCAAAAGCTGCACCACACAATTCAAAAATAAATAATAATTTAAGGAACAAGAGAAAAATCTCCGTCATCGTTCATAGCTTCACCTTCTGGTCTGGGTGAAATTCTTCCAGAGAAATTCACTTCAATGGGAGAAAGTCCAGATAGAGCAGTGAAAGGAGATTAGAATCGAATTAGGAAGGCAATGACTCCATAACTCCACTTTATTACAAAGGATTTGGACACACATTGGTTAAATCTGCCAATAACTGACGGTTTTCTCAACAGTAACTTGGTGTGACAACGCTAAAATGAAACACAATACAGATAGCAATTAAGGCAGTGTAAACTCAGCAAGCGAAAAAGTAGCAAAAACGAAGGTCAGATCACTTGAACTGAGAAAATCCAGCAAATGAGTATGAAAAACTATGCAATATGTTTTCTAAGAAAACTTCCCATGACGGGTAAGAAAGGAGTAACACAAAAATTAGGCTAAAACAAATGCTTTATTTATCTTTTAGGAACAGCAGGGACACTCTTAATGCCATATGTTATCTTCAGCTTTATGAACAGCCTTCCTTAACAGATTTTTCCCCCCTTGCATGTTTAAAGATACTTTTATAGGTCACAGCTGTCAACTTAATTACACATCATCCAGTGGACCAATAAAAAAGATTATTGACTTATTAAGAATACATTCATGTCTCTTTTAGGAGGTTTTCCTAAATTAAAAAGACTCATTATAACACTTCTCTTCCTGTGAGTTATTAGTGTCTCTGTGACTCAGTAAGTCTGCTGTTCCCATCCAGGTTAAATCTACAGGGTAGCTGTATGTCCCTTTGCTCACAGCCAAGAGACAAGATTATTTATATGGCAAATTTAAAAACAACTACAATTCACCAAAATGATTTCTATGGTTAAAAACGAAAAAAACTAATACAAAACTATGTTCAATAAAACTATCAGAAGAAGCACAGATGTCCTGCTTCACTATTTGAAAGTAATTGAAAACAAATGGGTTTTTTTAGCAGTGATTTAAATTGATTAGCTGTTTAAGTGACTGATTTTCAAAGCCAGGTCATTCCAGAGTGGATCACCTCTGAAAAGACGCCATCACCTGTTGGTTTTAGTCTGCGTCTGTAGGTGTCAAAAAACAAGTCACCAGTGGAACTAAGAGTCCTTGTCAGATCTTAAGAGGGAAGCTGTGTGGTGTCAAGCCATTAAGACTTTTAAGAGTTAGCAGTATGTTTTTTTTTTTTTTTAAAGGATTATGAAGAAGCAGCACTATGGGAAGAAGAAAAGTGTGAATAAGTTTCACTGCCATTTTACATTTGATTTAATGGATTTTATACAAAACGTGGGTTTACAAAGCCTGCAGTATCTACAGAGACCAATGCACTGAATCCCACTGAAAACCTCCTGGTTATTCCACCAAATATTGATTTCTGAACTCTTCCTGAGTTAAAACATTAGTATTATTATTTCTAAATGAATATGAATTTGTTTTCTTTGCATTATTTGAGGTCTGAAAGCACTGTATCTATTTTGTTATTTTGACTGTTTCTCATTTTCTGCAAATATAAATTTTTTGCTTGGAATTTCAGCAACATGATATTACTAGTTCACAGAATAAAAGAACAATGTTCATTTTACTCAAACATATCCCTATGAAGAGTAAAATCAGAGAAACTGGTAATTTTAAGTGATCTCAATTTTTTTCCAGAGCTGTATATTACAGATGGCTAATGCACGAAATATTAGCACCTAAAACTACACAGCATGGTGCAGTCTGATTGAAAACTATTTAAGCAATTTGTTAAATGCCACTTTCAGCATATTGATGGCAACAAAGCAAAATTAGATGGCACTACATAAATCAAAACTAGACATTAAGCAATACAACTTAGAACTTTCTCACTACAAAGTAATATTTATTCTGTCCATTTTCTTTAGAAATGAGAAACATTTTCAAATGATCTCGGCCTACAAGTAGAGTACATTTTGGCCAAACCTAAATTAGTACAGATAATATGGTAACTAGGATGCTGCTGTTACTTAAAAACCCCTGAGTATAAGTTCACACAAGTCTGTCTTTAGCAGATGTCTTTAAATCTCTAAAAATGTCACTAAATGCCACGTTCTACAGTCTACACTAGCAGAAATGCGACAGTGGCTCAAGCTGCTGTTGACGGTGCCACCGCCTGGCTGTCAGCCTGCCTGACCTGCAGCGGCAGCAGCACCACTGGCTGGAATGATAAAGATAGAGTGGATGGGAGGTGACAAGTGGAGACAGCTGAATTTGTGCACTGGCGGCCCACCAGTGCCAATCAGAGCCTGACTCATGCAGCAACTTTCTGCGTTGGAGGAGGACAGTGCTTGTCAGATTTGGCTGCGCTATAACCAGTGGGACTGTAAACGTGATAGCAAGGGGAATCAATATTTGTCAGAAAAATGCATTTAGTGTTTGAAAATATACTTTTAGCTCAGTAAATCCAAAGGGATTTGGGATATTCCATCTGCTGGAAGTCCTTTTTTTTATTAGAGAGATGCTTATTTCTTCATTTCTCCACCTTTTGAATTGATGGCACTTAAAATAAAGTGAGGGGAAAAACTGAAGTGAATCTCTCGCTTTCATATTTACTTTCAGGAGCTTTATTGTATTGTTAGTCTTTAACGTAATCCTTAATCTTATTGTGTATCATCATCATTTTAGCCGAATTGTATTTCATTTTCAGATGGATGACAATTTGGATGGATACAGTTTATCTATTGTTAAGAGGAAAGTTATTAGGTTAGCTTAAACTTTTGGAAAAAGCATGGCTCTCCTTCCTCCTGTTAGCCGGGTCGCGAGCGGATCTCGTCACAGCTGGCAAGGAAACGGCAGGCACAATGACGTCACAGATCACATAGTTTAATTCATACTAAGCACCGCATGAATCCGTTAACAGAGCTGCAGAGGTACAGAGATATACATTTTATACAGACAACATGAAACAGACAACACATAAGACAGACAAAGGCGCCCACGTGGAAGAAAAGATGAAAAAAAACTCTCTCCTCTCCGGTGATGACCTGAAACTATAAACCAAAAGGGTGTTTCCCTATTTAATATATGCAAAAAAGGCATTCTGCTCTTCGACCAATTAGAACTCCCTCAGGCCCCCAAAGAAAGTTGGGACTTCCTGATTTATAGCAAAGGTGCCTGTTTTTTATCTAAGCAGAGGGCGGACTACCCCGTGGTCATCTCTGCCTGATACGGAAGATCCCTGGCGCCAAGAAGTCTCTGACCCCTTTCGGACTGTAAATTTTATTGCTCTGTGTCCGCGGGGGAGGAAAAGGGCCCTGCTTTGTTTGAATATCTGCTATTGTGAGCTCCCCCATGCAGAAAACTGTCTTTATTTGGAACAGAAAACTGTTCCAAATAAAGTGTTGGCTATCCCTTTACACATGTCGTAAGATTAAGTGTATTTTAGCATTAAATAATCATTTTCCTTAGCACTATGCTTTTCATAAAAACAGTTTGTGCCATATTTATGTCATTTAAATCTTGGAATATTTAGCAGCTTAAAGTTCTGTTCTGTAGATGCATATCAACATAGAACAGGGAAGGGGAAACTTTTTGACTCGTGGGTCACAGTGGGTTCTAAAATTTGACATTAGAGCCAGGCCAGGAGCAAATGTGTTTGTGTGAACTATTAAATGAATGACGTCAAAGGTTTAGTAGTTACTAAAGCATGCACCTGCAAGGCCTATGGTACAAATTATTTGCCACAAGTTATTTTTTCATAACACAGTAGGAACAGTGTTGTGGGGTCCCTTTTCTGCCGGTTCGTCGAAGGCTGAAGTTGGTTTTGTTGTGGCAGTTCTCAGGATAGATCCGAGGTGTTGGTTCGTTAACTTGGATTTTTCATGGGCTTTGTTGACGTTTATGATGTTGAACGTCTGCTCACACACGTAGGTCGAGCCAAACAACACTGGCATCTTCTGAGCCACCCGCCGCTAGTTCGGAAAATGGCTTCGTTAAGCAAAACGTAAAAGTCACTCGGTGTAAGTGAGCTGAACTTCTTTAAAATGGAGTCAGACTGACGATTGATCAGTTCCAGCAGCACCTCCTGTGATGCTGTTTTGGGATCTTGTGACAGGGGACAGGACATCAGCTGAAGTGACTTGTCTTTTTTTTTTTTTTTTTTTTTTTCCAAAACAAAAGAATCGATGGCAGAATTCTTCACATAGGTCGAACAGTGATTAGCTGTACTTTTGTTGCGTTTTGGGTATCCTCTATTTGCAAAGCTAATGTGGGGAAAATGAGAGAAATATCAGTTTGTTGTCCACAAAGTTATCTATCCCCTGTAGATTTAAGTTCAGCTCATTCATGTGTGAAAATGTCACACATGCACAAGCAATAAGCAAAGCCACACAGCCAACCTCACATCAGGAAATTTGTTGCATTTCCCCATGAACTCCAAACATTTGCTTATCTCCTCTTTTATCTCCACACTCATTGGAATGCTATGCCCAAGCTTAACCAGACTTGTACATGTATTTTTATTTTATTTTATAAGAAAAACAAAAACAGACTTACTTTAACAATAGTGATAACGTCCTTATGAGTCACATTGGTTTCCTACAGAAACAAAATAAATTTAACAATGCTGGAGTCCCCTCGCTCGTATGATGTTGGCAAGTTTCACATGACATGATTAAGCTGCAACACAGACTCAGAGATTCTTGATGAAAATGCCATCCTGTTCAGGGATTTCCTCTTTCACTTTATGTCAGACTCCTGACATTTTTTCAAGTTAAATATGGCGATCCATGTGTGTGACACTGGCGAGTTTACTCCAGGGTAGCTTCATTCTCTCGGTGACATCAGCCAACTCTAGCCTCTTAAGTCTTCTCCTCATGTTTGTCCTTTGAAGGACTCCTTGGTCTAAAACTCCTCTGCTGTTAAAATCCTTGGTAATCCCTCAGATAAAAATAAGGAGCTGAGTATTACCGCTGTATATTGTCATTCAATAAATTTTACAATGAAGAGTTTTTCCTTTTCAGAACTGAGAATGAAGAGAAGGACTCTACCTCTACATTTTTACAGTGGTTTGACTTTAATTATTTTAGCAAACTTATTTGCTGTGAGATAAGAGCACATATTGCATTAGAATGACGACCATTTTAACTCTGAGTTATGGGCATGAATCTGTATGCTTAGCCAGTCTGCAGTCGTTTGATCCAAAACACTCTCGGGCTGCGATAGTTGTGCTTTTCGTGCACCATGAGCAGACATAATAGACCTGATTTATCATCATCTGCAGACCGCAGACATTATTTTAAACAAGTGTGATACGGCAAAGAACTTCAGTGAACCGCAGTGTAAAATGTAAATTAAGCAGAGAAGCTCTTTTCAAAAATGTTGCCCTTTGTTCAGTATTGTACTATCTTTAGAGAGATGCCACTGCCATTTCCAATCAAAAACAAATTTATTTGACAGAAAATGCATTTATATTTAAATCTGGCAGGTCAAAGTAGACCTTGACTGCATCTGTCAAAGCGTATGTATAGAATTAAACACTAATCCTTTTGTGTTTAAAAGCTTTAAAAGCTGGCAGGTCAAAGTAGTTTAAAAGCGTTTAAAAGTGTTTAAAAGCTTTAAAAGCTTTTAAACACAAACACATCTTTCCAGATCACCAAAATTCCAAATGTACTTTCTAAATATTTAATGTAGCAGAACAACAAAGAGAAGGTAATTGTAAAGTGTGAACAAAATGATACATGGAATACAAATTAAAATCTGACCAGTGTGATGTAATAGCCTAGTCAGTTCCTGGCTATTATTTTGGCTACCTATTCCAACATACAGTATAAAAAAGGTTTTTGAAGGTTGTTATCCTGTTGCAATGTGAAGCCCCAACAAAACCTAAACCTTGTTCAACCTCTACAGAACCGTCGCGAGCTGGAACTTATACAGTCCGTGTCAACATGCGAGCAATCCCCGCACACACACATACACGCAAACATATGCACAACCGCTAACTTACTTTTTGTTGCAGCTTAAACTGACGCGGTTCGTCGTGGGTGCACACGCTGTGCTCCTGCTGCAGTTATTATCGTCCTTCCTAGCCTGTTATTTTCAGCTTCAAACATTTTCCCGGTTCTATTTTCAAGCAGGGCTGTTTCCGGGTTGTGGCGCATGATGACGTAGTGATGTCGTCAGAACGTATCGAGTGTTTTCTATTAAATTGACCATTTTATTTTTGATCACGTTTTTTAATATATGTTTTCTTTACTACCTCCCTCCCCCTGGTATTTATTATTACTTTGTATACTCCAAGCGTTTTCTTGAGTTAGAAGTAATTGTTTACTTATTTTTTTCTTGTTTGGTCTTTCTGTGGGCGGAGCCTGTGGCTTTAAAAGCAGGGCTCTGCCAGGGAGTCAGTCTGTGGTTAGACTCCTGACAAGTCACACTGAAGGTGATGCTGTTTGTCTGTTTCATTCTGCCTTGGATGTCCTTTGTACATATTCTGCACCTCTCCTCTTCATATGAAGAAAAGCGTAATAAATTTCACTAAAGTGATCTCCGGCCTTGGCCAGTCATTTTTGGTTGCCCAAGTCATAATAGAACCCGTAAAAGGAAGGTGCTACACATTACTTTTTGCAACTTGATCATAAAGTTACATTTTGGTCTCGTCTGACCATAGTTCATTTTTTTCACATGTTTGCTGTGTCATGACTTTGGAAATTTGGGAAAACTAAGCAACAACTTAAAGATGAATATATGTGCCCATAATGGAGGTGTCAGTGATATGTCTGGTCTTGGTCTTGAAGGGTTTTGATGACAAAGCAATTATATTTTGCTCTTTTTTTTGGTGATGCTAATAACCAAATGAGGTAAAACATTTAGTTCCATCACATTTGCTTCTCAACCTAGCTGGTAGGTTGAAGTGGTAAGCCCATTCCCACCTACCAGTTGAAGTGGGCAGTCTTTGGTTTTCAGTTGTGCCATGCTCTCTACGTTTCCGGGTTAAAAGCAGTTCTCTGTAAGATATTTAAAGCCCGGGATACTTGTAATGGCACTGTTTATGTGTGGGTACCCTTAAACTCGCAACTTATTTTTATTGACTAAATATTTTTAAACAACATTTCCAGTTACTTAAAATAAATTTCATTAAGCCCAGCGCTGCGATGCTAGGTTTTATATAAGCCGATTATGTAAGGTGAATACTGCTGAGACGTCTCATTAAAAGGAAACAGTTATCGTATGGTTATTTTGAGCACAACAGAGAGCCGGATTCATAATAAAATGGGCAATTTCACCTAAGTCCCCCCTCAGGGTAACTGGTAAACTAAGGAGGGATTTGATACAAGGGCTACGAGGGCTTTGATGGTGCGTTATCAGCTGAGTAATTTGCTCTTGTATAAACATGAATTACTGTTATCTAAGTGCCCCCTGACAGCCGATTGGCTTCTCATTAGGCCCGTGTGAAATGAGATTAGCAACGAGCCTCTAAATTATGATCCAATCCCAGAACACATAATCCCTCACACATACTGTATTCCCTGTCTGTGTGCCTCTCCCCCTGCATCTATTTCTGATGGGTTTCCTTTTCTTCCTTGGCTCTCTTTCCCTGCTTTTCCTGATTTTCCTCGCTTGACCTTCTGCCTTCTCTCTTTTCCTGTCTTCTTTTTTTTCCATTACTCACAGAGTGTAACTGCAGTGGGAAATCAGACGAGTGCGTGTTTGACATGGAGCAGTACAGGAGCACTGGCAGCGGGGGGCGCTGTGTGAGCTGCAGAGACAACACCAATGGTCCCCACTGCGAACGATGCAAGGAAAATCACTACAGGAAGGATCCGGAAGAGGCGTGCCTGCCCTGCAACTGCAATATCAATGGTAAGCTGCACATATGACACCTTAAATCTCAGTTACAACCCATCACTGCCTGCTAATTTCGCTGCTCTCGTGAGTATTCTCAAAAAAACAAAAAATACCCAAAACAAACAAAAGACTAGCTACTGGACTCAGTGCTATAATATGAGTAATACCATAGCTTTTATGTAGCCTGAAAAGTGACCTTAAGATACTTTCTGCCTAGGAGTCTTGCTCAGTATGGAAGTGTAAACATAATCCTAAGCAGTTTTCGCCAAGACTACTGTCAGAAATGCTAAAAAATGGGGACAGCTCAAAGAAGTACAGTGGTGAATGCCAAACAAACGACTTGTAAATTGTTGAATATTTAAAAGCATTTTGAGTAAAATTCAACACAATTAATTGTGCTGTTAGTTTCTGTCTCAACTCTTTTCTAAAACTGGAGAATAATATTTGGGGGAAACATAGATTCTTTGGGGAGAATACCTCGGTTAGTTATTGTAAGGGGTGCTAATGCATTGTTTACTACAGTGAGTATTTTATGAACCAAATCAGAGTAATTTTACTAAATCATGTAGAAAACACTCATCTTGATAAAAGTTTATAGTCTACACAGAATCGAATAATTTACTGAAGTCAACAAATAAAATTGCACAGTGGTATTACTGTTTACAAGAGTTATGGCCAGACATTTTAAAATATTAATAATGCCACATCCCTTAATCCCACTGATTAAGGGAACTGTCAAATTTTACTAGAGAGCAGAAGGCCTATGTCCTTATAGTTTAAGAAATATTGCTCATTTAATATCTTGAATATCTCATCAGATTTATAATCACTTGACCATTAAAAGAATGACTTCAATCAGATGTGCAGGTGTGATTTGATCGAGCCGAGTCACTGAACATTATCAGGGAAGTGCTTCATTGCTCATTAAGCCATGGGGAACTTTTGGTTCAGCCACCATCATCAGGTCACAGACGAAAATGAACGAGGATGTCCACCATCTTTGCCCTGCATATAAATAGTGTAAGGTGATTTCACCGAGCTGTTGGAGTCCATTATATTGATCAAAGGTTATAACAGACTCCATCAGGCTCCCTTTATTCTCCTCTTTCTGCCCCAGCTGGTCTTTTTTGTCCATTAGCTGAAGTCGCACAATATCAGTGCAGCCGATAGATGACATCCTGCTCTTCTATGATTATGTTTGAAGTTTGTCAAAGGAAAGTCAATAACAAGATATCCTGTTAACCCCATTATGAAAAGGTATTATTGACGTATTGATTTGTCTAATGTGATTTTCAATCATCTTTATTAGGATGATTTTTCTTTTCAATGAGCCTTCCGCTATTTCCGGTTTACGAGGTATTTCCTTCTTTTATGCTCCTGTATGATCTGTCTGTTTCCCTTGCAGGCTCATTAAGTCTGCAGTGTGATAGAGAAGGAAGGTGTCGGTGTCGAGTTGGCGTGACAGGAGAGAAGTGCGACACGTGTCAGGCTGGCTTCCACTCATTGGGTCCAGGCGGCTGCAGGTGAACAACGCGCACCGTCACGAATTAAGACAAATACTAATGTTCAAGAAAACTAGTTTGAGCCCACAGATTATGTAGTTATGAAAAGAGGATTAAGACATTCTGATGAGCCAAGTATTTTACAAGACAAGGTGACAACAATAAATATAGATATGAAAGGCACAGACAGTGCTGTGCAACTTTCTGATTGTAGGAAGTGTGGCTGAAGTTGAAATTAGAGTCAGGACGTTTTGTTTACTTGGACCACAAACGGGTGACAAGTGGTTTCCTGCTGTGTGGTAATAAAAATAAAAATGTAGCCCATGAGTCAACAGTCTATGCACACAGATTTTAGAGTGTAAAAAGATGTAGAGAGTTCAAATTTCACCTATTTACAGTCATTTACAGTTCAGATTATCATTAAGTACTTAGTCAAAGACTAAGAACCTACAGGTCCGTTATGATCATTGTTTGATGCAGATGTGTTTCGTGTGGTAATTGACTTTAAAACTTCTCTATTGCAGTCATACATTTTCGGAGATGTTCTTAATGGATAGAAAAAATGTGTGCAATTTCTCAATGTAGACCAATGGAAAGACTATTTAAACACCATGTGGAGACACTGACTGTAACGAACCATGGGTTGAAATCCTTTCATTGTCTTTTGCATACACTTAAGATATTAGTATTTAACAAATTTCTTCAGGTGACAAAGTTATTTTCATTTTGTGGATTTATTGTGGTTTGTCTTTTTTTTTAAGTTTATCATCTAAAAAAACTTTATAATCTCTAAGTCATGTGTAACTACAAAGTTGATGATTTGTGGTCCAAAATCTTTTTAACTGAATCAAGTAGAGAGATTACCAACAATTACCACCTTCTGTCAAATGTGTTGTTTATGTGTGAAGCAATAAAACTATTTTAATAAATACAACCCAGGTAAGAATGCCTCTTGACCTAATTCTACTATATAGTGTTTCCCTTTACATTTTCTGAATTCAAACTTGTCCACTAAATATTCATTTTAACTGGGCCTAATTACATGTACAGTTGTGTTTATTTCAATTAGATAGTCTTTTCAGGATTTGTTACCTTTTCAATCTAAAAGCACAGGACTTAAACATTAGTGTAAACTTGCTTGGTTATAGAAACAACCTTTTCATTCAATTATAAATACTAACTTGTTTTTTTTCCTCTATTGCTTTAAAAAAATGCCAATGTCTACACAGTCTTGGTGATAATACAGATGCTGAATCAGTAGCTCTTGTGAACATTGACATTCTCGACATTCATCATCCTGAGTTGGGTGAGGCTGTGACACATGGCAAACGGTGCAAGGCTGAAGAGCCTCTCAAAACAAATGTTGCTGAACTCAGGAAACTTTTAATTTGCTGAACATTTAATTACAGCAGCCTGTTGACTTGTTTTGAATTTTTGTGTTTCACATAAATTCACAATTTCACCAAAATGTGTTAAAGCGATAGAGAGTTCATATTTTTGTAAACTATCATCAACATTGACATGACCTTAGACTGACAGATATCTTTAGATATTTTCATTGTTGCTTCGGTAAAACTCTATACAAGCACTGCATTCTCTGACATATTGCATATTGTTTCTCTACGTTTGAACTCGCCCCTGTTATTGATAATTCCAGCATGCCACAAGAATGAGCTCAGAGGGTTTCAATTGATTTCAAGACAGGCAGAGTTGCTTTCATTCCTGAGGTATGAGCCACATTTAGACCTCAGACTCTGCACACTAAAAGCCAATTTTAGAGTTTCTCTGCACACCTTTCTTGCATCTTGAAGATGCATTGACCCACTGCATGCGTTTTTCATGATAAAAGGGGCATTTCAACTTTGTCTGACCTTGAAGTGCTCATACTAAATAACTATGTGTGCAACTCTGCATGTTAATGTACAGGATGGTGCACATGTGTGCCAGAGAAGTATTTTGCCGTATTTAAATTCCTGAGAAGTCTATTCTTGCATACCCTGTAGCTGCCTGATGAATACTAAGTTATTATAGTGTTGAATTGCATATCAATGATTGCTTAAATCAATTATTTTCTCTACCACCTTACTCTGGATATCATGACAACAGACAGTAGAGTAGGGGTTCAAAAGCATGTTTCCCAAAGTTGTTATAAAAATACTACACAAGATAAAATAAAACATTTGTTTCACAATATTGAATTTATGGTTGGCAGTAAATGCATTATAAACTCAAGCAAAGTGAGCATATTTTTTTGGTTTTAACAAAATCGCAAAATACTGGATCACAGCTTTGAATTTATGACCTTCTTTGAAACCCGGTAGTGTATCGGCCTTGTTCCTTCTTGTCTTTCTTGTGTTTTGTTTTGTTTTAAATGCGATAAAGAAACTTGCACAACCAAACAAGAATTGCTATAAAAAAACATTTTTTTTTTTAACTATAGTTTGTAGATTTTAAAAATATATTCTTTAAATTGTTACACACTTTCTGATAAATGTTATTCTCTGACTTTGATTTGTTTCCATAAATTTGTCATAGATAAGGGAGATTCTCCTTTAGAGCAGAGACAGTATGTCAAAATACTATCCATAAGCTCATGGCAGCATGCATTCACGCACACACGCCGAGTACTGTCATTCATGCAGCAAACTCTGGCTGTTTAGCTGAGGTGTGAATTACCCGGACCACTAGAGCAGAAACAAGTATAGGCAGCTTGCCTTGGGATAATTGAATTATTTATAATGGCACCTCATTGAAATAGATTCTATGTTACAGTCTCAAACACAACGAATCAATCAATAAACACAATCAAACACATTTGGACAAAGTTCAAGCGACTGTAGACTCGCGCGCTTTCTCACTTGAGTTTTATCAGAGTTACTCTAGAGAGTCTTTATGTTTCATTCAACAGCTTGTCTCTTCCATCTTGTTTGTTGTGTAAGGAAATCACATGCGTGATTTGTCAGAATACGTCTTTGTAACTGAGATATCTGGATAAAATTTCCAACTTAAATATCTGTATCAATGTTGTTGGACCTACTGAAGGAGAAATCTCAGTCCTTTAAATGAGCATAGACAATAATAATTATTCTTGCATATTAATGTTGTTTTACTCTAACTAAAATATCCCCAAAGGTACAGTATATACACACTGCACATGCTTACTGCTGTAGTATATTCTATTAAAGGGGAAGTATCATGTAAAATTTACATTTTTTTGAGCTTTACATCTTGTTATAATGTTATTCCTTCATCAAACGAATACTTGGAGTATTGCTTTGATTCTTTCAGGCATGTTTGAAAAATCCTTTAATCTCCCACGGCAACCATTCAGCTGTGCGCCTGGGAGGACCTAGCGGTGCCTTCAAGGTGCAGTTCCTACGAGGAGCTGCAGTTTCCATGCATCCGAGCTTCAATGTCACAGCAGCACTCCCCCTGCAACTCCTCCACTCAGCTCCTTCAGATTAGCCAACAGCAATTAGCAAACCCCTGATGGAACTGTGCATGTGCTGAGCTCATTATAGGAGCTACTTCTCAGTGTAACTCTGGTTAAACATTGTTAAAGGGTTAATGAATGACTTCTTGAAGGCAGAGTTTCAGAAAGAGAGCATTTTTAAAGAGACAGAGGCCTAATTTCAAGGCTTTAAATTGGGAAGTAAACTTTGAAGTCATATTTGATGTTTATATAGCATTTTTTAACAGCTGAAGTTAACATAAACTGTATTATGTTAATTATGTTAATTTATTATGTTACTTTATTATGCTATAAAATGGCACTATGTGTTATGTCTCTTTAAATGTAATTCCTTTCAGTTTATTTTCGTAGCACCAATTCACAGAAGGCACTTTACATGGCAAACTGTTCCATCTGCTATTGAATTACAGTGCTGAGAAAACGTACTTCCCCCCTTACACTCTGTTCTTTCTTTTTATCACCCTTGCATCTTTCAGAATGAAGGGTTTTTGATCATGAACGGTCCAATTAAGTTTATGCCACAGCCAACCTGCAGTCAGATTTTAGTCAGTGCTGCTTTCAGACATAGACTTGTTGGTCTGCTTTGGATCACTGTCCTGCCAAATAACCCAAGTGTGCTTGCACTTAAGGTCACAAACTGATGGCAGATGTTCTCCTTCCAGGGGACATCACTCCATCAATCAGGGCAAGTCGTCCAGGTCATGAAGCAACAAGTCAAACCCAGTCCATCACACCACCGCTGTGTTTGACCATTGGTGTGATGTTGTCTTTCCAAAATGCTGTGCTAGAGGGTCATTGGTGACAGTACATTGTAGACAGGTTGCCAGTTCATCACAGGGTAACACTGAGGGACACAGGATAAACAACCATGCACAGGTACACTCACTCCCAAGGGAAATTTAGGAAGACAAGTTAACCTAACATG
This sequence comes from Xiphophorus maculatus, assembly GCF_002775205.1. Classification (NCBI taxonomy): domain Eukaryota; kingdom Metazoa; phylum Chordata; class Actinopteri; order Cyprinodontiformes; family Poeciliidae; genus Xiphophorus; species Xiphophorus maculatus. Next base: position 19,940,132 of record NC_036450.1, on the reverse strand, counting down.
GATGATTTTGGACTGTGGGCAAAAGCTGGATTGAGTACCTAGAGAGGTGCATGAGGAGAGCCTGCAAACAACATGCATGGGGTTCAACAAGATGTTTCTTGGGTTGGGGGAATCTACAGTACATTCATTTTGGTTTGCAGTGATTTTGTGCCATGAACTCCAAGGATGCAGTTTTTACCTGGTCTGTTTCTTCTTTTAGAAACTTAAACGCTGATCTCTTGAATCGGTGCAGGAAAAAGACTTGGCTAAAACAAATATAAAACACTGAACCAGAACATATAATATATGTTATATGTTCTGTTGAATAGAACATATAATATATAGTTAATGGCTGCAAGATAGCCATCATTAGTTTTATCTCTTAACAAGACAAGGTTAAATACAGGGAGTCCTTTTCATTAGAAGCAGAGTACCCTACGTTAACGACAGCAATGGCTCTGTGAATGACTCCGTGTTAAACAGACACATCTAAACACAGAGGCTTTAATCCAGGGGTTTCTATCTATGTAAAAGAGAAACAAAGAAACGTCAATGGCAGCAATAACCCCAACATTAACTCCCTCTTGAAATGAGATGCTGGTAAATCTTCTCCATATGATGACAGTGAAGATAAATCACTAAAATATAGAGCCGTTTTTTTTTCCTTTTCTTTCAGATGCGACGCTTTATCCTTTGAAATATTTGTTCTATGTAAATATGTATTCATAAGCAGATTTAAAAATATTCCATTTTACATCACTTGTCTGTAGGCCGTGTGAGTGCGAGCCCAGCGGGAGTTTGGATCAGTGCTCCCCCCTGGATGGGCATTGCTACTGTAAGCCAAACGTGGAGGGGCAGAGCTGCAATAGGTGGGTGAGAAGTTTATTGCTTATGTCACCTATGTGCGTATGTTCGGTTGCTAGGGTAACTATTTAAGTCCCTCATAATAAGAACAACTCATGTTTTTTTGCTTTCAACTGTAAAATAACATCTTTTGTAATAATGGGAAATAATGTTCCCCAACATGAATTGCACCGATTATCCTCAGAAGGTAGGTCAGCACTTTAAACAGATGCAGCAAAATGGGGGGGGGGAGTAAAGGAAGAGAAGGTAAAACTTCAACCCATTTTGTTTGCTGTCGTCTATTTTCCCAAGTACCACAGTGTATTCAAGTGTTTTCCTCTTTTATATTTCCCTCCAGGACACACGATCAAACTGATGCACTCATTGTTTCACTGGAAACACACACGGCTCCACGTCTCCCACTCCTGGACCACTGAATCATACCATGGTCCCTGTTTGACTTTTTTTTTTCTTCCCACTGAATTTCACAGCTCATTGAACAAGTTCCTCTCCTGTGTAATGTGACTAGGGCAAGGGGTGATTTTTAGCAGTGTTCCTGTCCCACCCATATGCCAGCAGCTGTGTATAGGTCAGAGCTCACGGACCTCACGGCTGAACTCACTTATTCCTTTTCCTCCTCAGCCCCGCAGTGCGCATCAGCCAGCGTCTCTGCGGCTAAACCTTAAGAGACAGTGAGAATGTGGGATGCATTAAACTGCTCGAAAGCAGATGTGGGTTATCTTGGGTTTTATTTTGACGATGGTTGTGCGTGCATTTGTGTATGAACCTACAGATGCAAGCCAGGATTTTTCAACATGCAAAGAGAGCACCCAGCAGGGTGCCAGCCATGTTTCTGCTTTGGTCACTCATTCGCCTGCTACTCAGCCAATCACTACAGAGCCATTGACATCACCTCAGACTTCAATGAAGGTATGTCAAAGCTAATCAACCTGCATACATAGATAAATTATTTCTGCATACATTCAGCTTGATGCATACATTTCAGTTGTGCTATACTCTTTGCTTTGTTTAAGTCAGCTGGCTATTTACTCACCTTTTATGATCAGATCTTGCAATATGCGTAGGAACCATATCAGCACATTTCAGATGGCAAAATGAATTGCCACATCTGAAAGTTTATCAACAAATACAAAATGATCTGAAACCATGTCTGTAAGTTACAAAATAGGAAATATGCAGGATTTAAAAAGATGATTTTTTTTTTTGCATAATATGTCCCTCAACTTACATTGAAGCATGTTGAACATTTATGAACCACAATCATCCAAGATGTCAAATGTATTAATTTATTTGTAGGTACTGTCCTAAGATGTTCTGCAAGCCATGTTTGATGAATGCTATTCATTATTTTAGTTATTAGAAGAGAAGTCAAGTAACTCACCTAAACTGCTAAGCCTAAAATTATAGATGCAGAATATTAAGCATTGAAATAAAAATGAATTCACCTTGTATTATTATTATTCACCTTGTAATATATATACAGTATGTGTGTGTGTGTGTGTATATATATATATATATATATATATATATATATATATATATATATATATATATATATATATATATATATATATATATATATATATATATATATAGAGCATTTTTTCCAATTTTATTATGCATTCAGGTGTCAAATCTCTGGAATCAAATTATGTAAATGGTTCAAACTATTAACTGAGAGACCATTTGCTCAGTTAAAATAATCTTGTCTCTAGGTAATTAAACAGTTTTAAACGTTAGCAAAAAGTGCTATGATATCCTAATACTATCTCGTTCACAGGAGGGAAAGTGTGGTTTCCTGTGAAAATGTGGTGAAAACATGGTTTTCTTTGTTCTGGAAATTCTTAAAAGCTCAACCCAAAGCATAAAATAAAAACCTTTTATTTATTTATTTATTTTTACCAGCAGCGTATCATGCAACTGGAGCACACACATCTGCAGTGCACTCAGTAATTGAACCATACCTAATGAAAGCTGAAATTTTTTGTTTGTAAAGGAAATTTAGTCAAACAAATGAAGACACAGCTAACATCCATTTTTTATGTATAAACAGTAAAAACTGCAAGAGTTTAACACAAAAGCATGCTAAAAGTTTTGATAAAACTCAGAAAAGCCTCCTCTACAATAATAGAAACCCTCCAAACAAACAGACACTAATGGATATGTGGACTGCCTTGATGCTTAGGTGTGTAGTGGCGCATATAACAAAGATGAACCAATTTAATATTCAAAACTTTAATTTCAAGTTATCTGTACAGCAACATTACCTTTCCAGCTGTAATTGTTAATGATATCGCTGAAACAGGATAATATTTTGAATTTCAAAACTCCCTTTGGTCACAGATCAGGATGGTTGGTGGGGAGAGTTCTCTGGAGGCCTGAAGTACCCCCTGCTGTGGAAGGAAGGTGAAGTCTACCTGCTGCCTCTTAATGAGGAAGACACCGGTTTCTACAGAGCCCCCGGTGAGTCGGAAAGCAAAACACCGAACATGTCAAAAATTCAATAAAATTGGATTGATATTTTTAAGCTCAGTGGAGGAATATAATTCAGTATAATGAAAAATAATGTTTGTGTTGAAATGTGGAACTAAAATTGATTTTTGCTGCGGTGTGGTGGCAGGAGTTTGGTGAATCTGGATTTTTGCAGTTTTTCCTGTGACATCGATTCCTGAAGTTGCAAGAAATGTAGAGTCCTTAAAAATTATTTTATGTGGATTTTTGTAATTTGAACACTTTGTCAACTTACTTTGACTTATTTTCATAAAGTGCAAAACAGTACTGGAGAGATTGGAGTTTCTTCTAGTATGTGTGGAGGATATAGAGCTGCCAGTCCTCCACTAGTTGCTGCAATCAGGCCACTTAGTTTTTTCTTCTCCTTAAATGAAAGACATATTAAGCTACTTAGAAAAATTTCCAATAGTGAAAAGCAGTCATCTTGTAAAAACTAAATAATTTCTGTCTTGATAATATGATTTAAAACCACAGGCTATGCTTTTAAAGAGATGGTTATTGAATTGAAAGCTATGTTCTGTGAAGGCACTATCAGTAATAGCTCCCTTTATCCCAACTATTATAGACTGCTGTCATTTCACAATGGCTTTGTAGAAAAGTAAATAAGAGCGTAGAAGGCCAACAACTACTTATAATAATATGTTACTTTTAACTAAGGTTGCTGGATGTATCTATACACCTCATCAGCTCAATCACCTCCAAAAACTGCAGACTATTAAAAAAAAAGTGTGATCTGCACAAATGTTTATTCCTCTGTTGGAGACTTCACTAAAAAGTTACTTATCTCATTTATTCATCCTAAGATTTTCATTCAAACCTTGAGGAGACGGAGACTTTTTTTAGGCCAGACTTCAGACTCTGGAATAGTCTGCCGCTAAATATTAGATGTGTACAAGCACTGGAACATTTTAAATCTCCACTGAAGACATATTTTAATGCTTTGTTCTACATCCAATGAATTTTAAGAAATTTTATTATTATTTATGATGCACTAAATATGTTTTAAATTATTTTAGTTAATGTTGTTGAAAGATACAATATATATGTTTAAAAAACCCTCCAGCTGGTAGATGTAATAGTTTGTAATGTCTTTTGCTCATCCTTGTTGTTCCTTTCTGTACTCCTGCATTTTGGCTGCAGTTCATATGATGGTTATTCTGATATCATTACTTCCAAAAAAATCTCCTCTCAGAGCCATTAGAAGATAAGAGAATAATCTGTCCAAGCTACTAGACTTTGAGCCCCTTTTCATCAGCTGCCCCAGCAGCAAACGCCTGATGGAATTGGATGCCTTGGCAAAGCTGGAGAACCAACAAAGTGAAAATTGGCTTGACTTCCTCTTGTCTCCGCTAAGCCGGTTTTGGCCATCTTCTTAGATTCCCTCCGGCCATCACTCAGACCTCAGCCAGAAGCAAAACAGGAGCAATCCCATTAACCCTGAAGTCTTGGGGTTTTTAATGCCCAGAATGCATGATCACAGAGAACAACTTCATCTTGGGGTGTCTTTTTTTTTTTTTTTAGACGGATGAGAAGAGCTGTGCTGAAAGAGGCTGCGACAAAGCATGGTGGTCTGGCATAATTTGTCAAACGTCATTAAAAATGCACTGCTGAGTTACTGACATGCCAGTTTGAATTTGTCAGTCTGTGCATATAACTCTAAATTGAATAATTGTATGCCTTGATAGATAGTAAACATTAATAAACACGGAAATGTATAGTTAATGATGATTTATTTATTTTTCTTTACGGCTGCTGTTATTTTCCTAGTCTTTGGTGTCTCTGAAGACCATGTTGCACAGATTAGTATCCCAACTGCCTATGAATAGCTCCACGACAGTACGGTTATCTACTTTGTGCAGCGCTTGTTTATGGTTTTTCTCTACATAATGTATACACACATCTGTTACAGTGGCGTTGCTAATAATGATCTCATTTTCTCTTGCCTTGTTCATAGTTGTGCATGTGCGAAGTCACTTTAAAGATTACACCAAAGTGGCAGCTGCTTTGGAGACGGCTCTAGTTTTCCCTCTCTCTGCTCGGGCTGTTTTTTATTTTTAATTTGCATTTTTGCACTGAAATCCCTCCACTGTCCGTCTTCACAAGCGCTGGAGATAATTCTGAGTGACAACACAGCATCTAGCATCACACAAAATGCCATTCTGTGATTGAATGCGTGTTTTTTTTTATTATTATTATTTTTTCTTACTTTACTTTCTCTTGGGCTTGCTCATATTTAATAATTGGTAATTTTACTGGCTTTCCAGGGAAAATGAGGAACTGTTCCAGCCCTTGCCAAACAGCGGACAGTACTTTGAAGATGTTTTTCTCAACAGTTATTGACAAAGAGGGTCGGCCAGAATTGGGAGTGCTTCAGACAGTGCAAAAGAAATTGGAAGGCGGAATTGCACTCACCTTTTATTTATTTTTTCATTCCTCTTGACAGTTAAGCCAACATGTTGCTTACACCAGTTGTGATGTCAAAATTGCTCCTTCTTTCCCCCCCCCGACATGAAGATGTTTCAATTTTGTAAACATATTGAATTGCCTCCTCTCGATCTTTTCTTTTTATTTATTTTTTTTGCTTCAGTTTAAATCCGCCACATCATAAATGAATGCAGGTCGTGAGCGTAATTTTGTGTCTGCACTTAGAGAAACTTGTACTCTTAAGTCTTGCCACATTTTTTTCCCCGTCTTATCCTAAATGTCTGCCTAACACTTGGTGCAAATGGATTTCCAGTCCCTTTAGCAACTGTAAGCGTGGCTGCCAGAAAGTGTTAGTGACAAACAAAAAAAGTCCGTCCCAAAACAGTTGCTTTTGTCCTGCATTCAATATTTTCTGTTGCCACTTGAAAATGCTGGACAGCGACTGCGGCTGTCTTGGCGAGGCGGCGCTTCGTACCGACGGGGACATCGAGCATCTCAGGACCTCGAAGCCATCTGTTGAAAAGGCTGTAATGTTGATCTTTTTTCCTATCGGTAGAACAGCCCGACCTGCTAAGCCTGAAGCGGGAGCAGGGCTCAAAGAAAACAGGACAAATGTGAAGAAAAGGACAGAATTTTAATGAACTTCGCCTGTAGCAGAAAGCAGCGGAGCAGAATATGGTTATCCTTATGCTAAACTCATGAGAGAAAGAAGACCCTTTATAAACATCCCTTGGCTTCCTGACACTCGTATTCAAGCACAGCTGCTGCAAAAGGTACTTGCAGCCTGGCACGCGTAAAAGTTTTTCTTGTGGCATTGCCTTCTGGAAACATGCAAAATCAAAAATTATAAGGAAGTGAGAAAATTGAGAGAAAAGATAATAAATGGGTGAGAGATGGATAAATATTCTGCCTGTTTTCATTTGAAGTACCTTACTCGCAAGTAAATTTGACTTCATTTAAATATTTGCTGATATGAAAGCAGTCACCCCCATAAGAAATAATTAATTGGCTGTTTTCTGATGTTTTTCGTCAAAGCTTTGTGCTTCTGATCCCGATCTTCACTAATTCTGATTTAATTTCCAAACACCTGCCAAATTCTCTAAATCACTTAAATCTTATTTAATTGATTTGGGAGTGGAGGTTGTGTGCTGGGGTTCTTATTTTACATCAACCTTGTAAGCTTTATATTCTTTATTGTCATCTCTTCAACAAAAACATATCTGGACATATATATTGGCTGGACAATATGGCTGGAAAACGTATTGCGATGTAAGAATTTATCGTGGTACGTTTGTCAGTGGTTAATCTATAATTATTAATTAGATTTTTAGTTTTAAATATCTAAAATACTGCCAAACTGCTGGCGTGACTGTTCCTGTTTTATCACTCCACGCCGTTTTTTTTTATTTTTAAGCAGTTCTGAGGCAGAGTGGCAAAACCTGAAACTGCTGTTTAAACCCCCCTGACAAATGTATATAAATATTGATGGCCTGATTGATGGGCTTTCTGTTATGTAAAGTACACACGCAGGTTATCTAGTGCAATATTTAAAAGTTAACAGTTTGTCCATGCAGCCTTCGCCCTCACACTGTTGCCATGGCAGCCACTGATGGAGCCTCAGTGGCACTCGTGTTTATGCAAGGCAGCAATGACTTAATCAGACTGAGCTGATTTAATTGAGGTGAAGAGAAGCCTAAATCCTCTGATTGATTGGGAGCTCATCCACTATTCACCAAAAGTTATGCAGACATCTATCACTTGTGAGTACGGCTTGGTGTCCTCTTGGCAGACTGTCGGCAGTGGCAAAGTCAGCAGGCTTCTAATCGTTTCGAGAGGCGAAAGAAAACTAGTTGAAAATCAGACGACAAAAGGCGGGAAACTTTTCTGGGTAACCCACGGATCATTTCTAAGAAATCACTCAGTGACACAGCTGGTATTTTGTATCAGCAGTTTGTGTACATATGAGTAAAACGAAAGCATCTGCAGGCTGCTTGAATGTGGTGAGGCAAATCCCAAAATGTTTAGGGTTGGTACCTTGTATGAGTTGTATGTTAATTGTTGTGAAAATAGTATTTGCCCGCTCAGAGTTTGTACAAGTAATGTTCTGAGGTCCAACCTTTGTCCTAAGTGAGAAAGTAAGCAAGTAGCATATTCTTGCTTCATCTAACATTTACAGTCTGTCTGGTGTATCTGTAAATTTAGATCCTGTTTGACAACATGGTGCTAGAATAAACCACAAATTCTGCACCAGAAAACCCTAAAGCAATATGTCTGGACATCAAGTCAAGCGTAGCAGGAAATGATCTGAAACACACCAGCAACTCCACTTCTGAATAACAAAAAAAAAAAAAGGCTTTTAGGTTGCTTAGTCAAACTCTAAATTAAAAACAACTGAGACTCTCTGACACGCGACCTTAAACAGTTTGTTCATGCTCTAAAGCCCCGCATTCAAATCTAATTTAAAACTGTTCTGCAAACAAGAATAGACAAAAAATTCCACAATAATTGTACAGGCTCGTTGCCAGTTGTTGGCACTGCATAATGGCAGTTGTTGCTGCCAGTGGTGGTGCAAGGACTTATTAGGATTTGGGGACAATTACCTTATCCATATTGGATCAGCTTGATTTGAATATCTTCATTGCTTTAATAAGTGAAATCATCATTTGAACTACGTATGATTGTCTGATGTTAAAATTTTATTGATCCTCTGAAACATATTAATGTGACAAACAAGCAAAAACAGAAAATAATGATTTATTAGTTATCTAAACTGATCTGGTAATCAAATTGTCATGAAAGGAATATGACAAGGAGTTGCCAGGGTCACAGATATGCTTTTAGCTTCCTGTGGATCTAACGCACACTAAGCTGGAGTTGGAATGAAACTTCTTTAATTTTCTTCAGTTTTTGTGGCTCCACTGGACTTTATTCATTAGTAACTGGACAGGAAGAAGGACAGACTGAAGGGGAAGACATGCAGTAAATGGCCGGAAATAGAACTGGGGACAACTATGTTGAGGACTATAGCCTCTGCACCTGCTGTGTAGCGCCATTTTCCTTCAATTTATAATGCTATTTAAAATCTATATAAATTCATGGCCATGCAAAGGCACCATATCACAATTTTAAACAAATAATCCACTGGTTGTTTATGTTTTATTTTCTGTGTAATGATTTATCACTGCGAGTGGTGCTGTTCTATTGCACTTGTGCTTTGGTAGTCCTATCTTTGCTAACGCATACAAAAAACAAAAAAACCCACCTAATTTTAAATGAATGGCACCCATGCACTGTAACAACCTACAAGCTACATCTGAACACAAATGTTTGAAATCATATTGGAGCATTAGGTGCAAATTCTAGCTTAATCACACGATTATATTACTGGGCTCATTACCCACAGTTATGCAAGGTATATGCCATATATATTCCCAATTAATCACGTTAGATGTAATAACCATTGACTTTTATTTTCTGTGAACATGGAAGTCTCCCATTACTCAGTGTTACAGTGCATCACTCCCCAAATATGGGTAATTACCTCTTGTCTGTTCCTCAATCAGTGACTCTACTGGGGGTGTTCTCTAAAACAACAGTAATCTTCTGCTGGCAAAGGCTACGCTTTTGAGTGTCGCTTGAGTGGTGCTTGTCTGAGTGACTCACTGGAGAGAGCATATTTTAAAACAAGGCGGTTTTATAGAGTTTCAGAAATGCGAGTTAACAGAAGAGTCGAATATATTCATATAAATACATGAAACTTGGGGGTGTAATGCTACCTAGAATCACAATTTGCCGAATGTCTGTTTTGGCCTCAGTTTGATGTGAATTGAGTGCAAGAAAAGAAAATAATACCACAAGCTTGATTTTTTATTTTGAAAAAAGTAACATGTAGACTTAGAGGATTTGTGTACCTGCAACTTCACTTTAACATTAATGTTGATGTTAAAACCAAAAAAGGTCATATATTTTGAATTAAATAGTGCCTTATTGGACATTTATAAAAATACAAGGAAGGGATTTCCATAGATGTTAAAAATATTACAAAAAACTGCAGAGGTGTGACTGTTTTAATTAATTCCTACTTTAATGTCCTAAACTGTAAAAAGCAATATGGAACCAAATAAATCCTGCCAATGTGCATAAAGCAAAAGCAGTCATCCCTCACCTGACATTTAATTGTTTAAAAACCATGTGGTGCTACTTATGCACCTGATGAGACTTAATTAGCATCTGGAGGAGGTTGTTAAAAGCCTTGTAGCAATTTCACCACTCTGTATTAGAGTTCCAAAGCAAGTGAAATGCGAGAATTAGATCTATGCACTGACTGCACTGCCTCTATAGATCACAGGGAATAATGAAACTGTTTTTGCACTGTGCATTAAAATTGAAGTGGTGTGTTTTCAGACTCCTGTGTGTCATCATAACCAGTCATTCTTGGTTTGGGATGGCATGGAATGTTGTTGACAGTATCTCCAATTTCACATTTTTTGCAACACAAAACAATAAAGTTCTTTATGCATTTTTATGCATTTTTGGATGTTGCTAATTGTAAGTGATTACTATATTTGTACAGCAACGGTTCTATCTAAATTTTAAAAATGAGAATACAGTATACAGAGATTCAAGCCACAGTACTTAATAGTTCTACGAACTCAACACAATTGTTTGCAGTGGATTTTATTTAGTGGTCTGAGAATAAAAGAAGCTGGATGAAAATGCAAACCACACTTTTCAGGGGCTTTCTTATTCGGGAACTGGAAATCCTTTGTCCTACACTTGAAAATGGCGCATTACTTTGGACTAATTTTAGTAAGTAAGCATCAAATATTGCACGTATAAGTAATAAATTAAAAGATTCAAAACCTGTAAAAAAAGAAAAAAACATTTGTACTTAATTAAAGCAATGGTAAAAATTAGCGGTTAGAACAAATAACTTACCTGCAGTAAAAGGACTGGAAGTTTTATTTGTAATGTGATTATTTTAACACAAACAAACCTAAATATGCTATAAGGTGTCAGGAATGAAAAGTTTTCAAACTCCTCTGGATGTTCTGGGGGCTAAATCAGGTCAGAGTTTTATGTAGAGCACATTTCATCCTACGATTTAGAGGTGCTGATGGCCTTTTATCCATGGTAATCATTCACGACAAAGGCAGAAATAAAAGGAGGGAAGATATACTGCAAAGGTTCCCAGATCCACAGATGTCATTTTCACATAAATTCTCTGCATAAACAATTGTATAAAATCCTTTACCTTCCACCATTTTTAAAAACGAACACGTTTTTTTTCTCTACTCGTCTTAGACACTGCCACAGCTAAAATGTAATTTATCAACAAAATGTCTTTATATTTTTATTTTTTGTATGTTTTAAACTTGCAAAAATGGGCCTAAAAAAGACAACAACTTGGAAATGTTTCGATCTGTTGCTTGTTTTGTAATTCCTACTCGCTTAACTAGTTCAGATGTGAATTTGTGACTCGGCTCATCTGAGGAACGTCTCACCAATTGAAAATGCATGTAATAAGAAAGCCTTTTTTCTTTTTCACTACAGATTTCCTGTTTTAATTTGTTTAGCCTTTTCAACTGGTATTGATCTCAAACTCCTCAGAGTCGTGTTTGTTCGAAGCAAGAATGCTGTCTGTGTCCTCCATGCCGATGGCTGGACTGCAGGTGTTTATCATGCCACTCCCTTTGTGTCTGATTAGCAATAATTATCTATTTCCTTTGCATCTGAAGTCTGTCTGACATGAGCGATGGCTTACGGGATTGAACAGAAAGTACTATCGATTACCCATGGAACAAAAGCCTTCGTCATTGAATCACTGCCTGGTTCTCATTTCCTCCAAATCCCGCTCCTAAAGTTGGATGATGAATATAAATAATCGTGTCCTCTGCTCTACTCATTAATGTATCCTCACAGTAAACCTGTCACTGCTACTTGCATAAAGGAAAGCTCAGCTTTATTTTTTCCTCCTACGTGTGAAGGAAGATATTAGAAAGAAAAAGGATAGATGGATGGATAGAATCACTTTGCAGAAAGTTCAGTCAGGAGAAGAATTTTAAAAAAAAAGTACAGTGTCTAGTCTATTTTTATACTGCAGCACAGTAAAGAAACTCATCGGTATTTGAAGGAAACCTGGAACCAGAGGGACATTACTAAAACGTGACATGTTTGCAAGATTGATAAAAAAGATCAAACTGAAACTGGTCATTGAGGCTGCCAAACGTCGGAAGATGTCGCGGGCAATTCTGGATAAATACTGGTTGTGTTGCCCATGTGACAGCAATCCCCTGTGTTGTGGACTTACAGCTGAACTTATAGGATACATTTATTTTCTTATCCGAAGAAAGCATCAGGCCTGCCTACAATCTCGCTAGATTGTTTAAGAATGTGTTTCTCTGGAACAAAACTTGCGCCCTTGATCTCAAATTCAAAAGGCATGTTTGGCACAAGAACAATACAGCATATTAGCAGAAGAACATCACACCCAGAGTAATAAAAGTGTGGCGACAGCATCATGCTGTATGTGTTACCTTTCCACAAATGGAAGGACACTTTTTTTTTTTCTTTTTACAAGTTGGATGAAATTATGAACAATTCTAAATAGAAATTAGTTTTTACCCCAGACACTTAGTTTAGTTTCACGCTAGAAGATTGAAGATGAAGAGTGACTTTTTTTTCGTTTTTAGCCTGTTATTGAGCCTGATCTGTATCGATAAAAGAAGCAGTTTTGGTATGACCTAGCCAGAGTTCACAACTACATTGGACAGAAAAATCTTTGGGTTCAGCTGAATGAAGTTATGGAAGGGAGCCGTCCTGACAATCTGATAGATCTGGAGAGACTTTTGCATCTCCCACAAGGCTATGTGTAAGGAAGCTGTCAGATCAAAATAAGGCGGAATACAAAAATGAAATCAGAAGATGATTGCACGTAGTTTCAATTGAAACATGTACAATTATGCCACAAGGTTATTGCAGCGCTCTTGTTGCTGCAATAACATTCACTGTGCTGACATAGTATTTTGATTTATTGTAAAGCACCTCAAATGCAATGTGTGAAGGACATAATGTTTCATTTAAAATGAAATTCACGATATGAGACTGAGAGAGGAAAGGACAAATCTGACATAATAATGCATTCCACTAAAATAAGATGGTACGTGTTGTTTCTGCAGTCTGTAATATTTTACCAATGCAGCAACATGCCTCATTCCAGGGTATCAGAAAGTCAATTTAAATAGCAGTTGAGATAAAAACATTCATCAGTGTGGCTGCCAATGAGAGGGGGGCCACGCAAGGGCACCGCACGAAAAATAAAAGCCCGACTCCTGGTTGAACAGATATTGGCTGATCAGACAGCTGAATTGCTCTGAATGATGCCACAGACCCCTCACAAGCAAAATCACCCACTCAATTCCAAAGCCCTCTTAAGCCCCCGAGGAGTTCAGGATGTACTTCACACACGATTACGCACAAAAACAAGATGGCAACCAAGCGTGCAACCTGTCATTTTTCCCTCTCGCTTAACCACATCTGGTAGAGAATGGTAGCATTGTGTTATTGTATGAACATTTTTATCAATTTTCAAAGAGCAAATAAAGGATGCGGTGAAATGACTTGAATATGAAGTTGTCTTTTGCAAAAGAAAAATATGTTTATATTAAAAATTGTGTTCTTGATACAAGCAAGAAATACGATTAAAAAGCATATTTTATCAGATATATTACATATTAACATAAACTTAATAAACTATAGATTTTGATGGCAACATGTACAAAAATATGAGGTCAGAAATATGTTTGTTACATCTTAAAATTTGAGGACACAGGACCTGTAATCCTAGGCTTGAAGACACTTGGTTTTATAGTATGTTTAATTATCCTAATAGTACATTGGGGTTAGTAATTTTGGTTACTAGTAATCCTCAGTGGGCTACTTATTTATTTTTTTTGCAGTTAATTTGCTCTAATTGTTTCCAAGGCATTTTAATAAGCAACCAAATCCTTACAAAGGCGTTTCCACGGATTCCCCATTTGACTACACTCAACACACAATTTGTGGTTTTGATTTGTTTGTATTTGAACACACCTTTCATATACTGCACAGACCACCTGGGAGACAACCCAGTGTACGTCACACCCCTGGCCGCTGAAGTTCTCCCTCCCTGCATCCTCTGTTTTGCCTTTACAAAATGATCATGGAGAGAGCCCCACACTTTTCTGCAGACTGCCTACTCCGTGTATGATGATGTTGCAATTTCCGTACAGGAGTTTTTCGCTATTTAGCAGTGTAAATATTATAGTAGCTCTTTAGTGATTAACTGAATAAATGTACATAATTCCTCGCCACATCAGATAAACATTCCTTAAAGTATCCACGTTTCCTGCAGATACAAAAGCCAGATAGTGGAAGCGGACTAGTAGGAGCAAAATATCAGCATTGCTTTTCAAGTGCATTTCTGCAAAAAACACCCCACCGAACTTCCAACAACACCTCGCACAGAGCTCTATTGAAATATTTTTGACCCGGGCCTGGTGTTGAGAAATTTTTGTTGTGCTTTCACAGAGCAGATTTTGGCAATTCTGATGAAGTATGTTGGAGCATTAACGCATCCGAATGCTTTGATCTAAACCAGTCTACAGTGTTTCTGGCTGTATGCTCAAGCATTGCAGGAGGTGAATCTTGTTCAAGTGAATTTTGTTCAAGGATTGCACTGTATTTTACGTACGCTCACTTCTTGAAAAAAGATCCGCGACATCATGCCTTTAAAAAGCTATGAAGTCATAATATCGTTGGTCATCAGTCTTTATTCAACGAACTTTTGGGGTTTATACTTTTTTTAAGCATAAATGTATTTATATTACTGAAAATTGCTAATGGTGACAGTAACTTATTAGTAGGATTCATACTTTTTAAGACTTTTGTTTTTGTCACAATTCTAAGCTTATTGAAGGTAGATGTTCAAAGTCTATTTGATCTTAAAACTAATTAGAAATATATTCATTTTACATTGATGTCACTTATATGATGACAAAAGAATCACTTTGATGTAAAGGAAATGTTTAACACATTTCTTTTCACTTTAAAGAAAAATGAAAACGTATAAAAAAATGTTGCCAAGTTTGGATTCAGAAAATAATTTTAAAAAGCTGTTATTTTCATTACATTAGGATGTGAAACATTTTGATGTACCAATTATGGAAAGTGATATCATTTTTGGGGACCCTGGAGGATTGCAGAATACGATTAATATGTACAGTGCTGATGAGCACTGCTATGTTTACATAAACGCTTACTTTAAAGTACATGTCACCAGCTGTTAAGCACGGAGGTGGATTATTCATGCTTTAGACGTGCGCGACATGTGAGTGATAGAAGACTGGAATAAAGGTGAAGATGAATATGTCAAATTCCTTAGAATCTGTCAACACTAAAAGCCTTTTGGATGAAAAAGAAAAAGAATGAAATCCTTCAAACAAGAACAGAATAACTATAAGCTCCCAACGAACAGCATTCACATGCTGTCATACTTGCCAGCAGGGGTGTTGACAAGTCTGACGGCTGACTTACAACTCAATGTGACAACAACACATGTCTTGGAAGCTTTTGCATTTTATTTTGAATTTGCAAAATAGTAAAAGAAAAAACAAAGAATCCAGGAAGTAATCTTGCATTTTTTACTTTATGTTCTTTGAAAACCAGATCAGTTGTGCTGTGACTGATGCAAGACTTTCAGTAAACTGTTTACATGTCTCATATTCCTTTAATGGAAGGGGATTTAGACTGCATTCCTCAGACTCAGACAGAAAAACTCTGCTGCTCTGTGTTTAGACTGCTTTAAGTGTGGGAAACTGGTGACTTGTGGTAGAAATGTCTGAGGGTGTCTTTAATTTATTGTGACCAAGCAAAAATGTGCTAATATATAATTACACAGATTTGTCGTGTGAGCTTAATAAACAGCACCCTGTTTTTCATTTTATGAGCAAAAAATCCAAAACATCTGGTAAAAGGCTGAGCCTTCCAAATTAATTTAAAACCACATTACAACAAAAATAACAACATTAAAATTGTTTATAATTGTAAAGCTGAACAGAAAGTTTTCTAAATATTTCCCAAAAAGTGTGCCATGTAAATGAATTTGGCTTCTCATAAACACTTACCCCACGTTTCAGTATAATTAGAGATACAAAACATTCTGTTGTGACTCTGGTTATATGTTTAGGATTACTGTCTCACAAAAAGGCCTCTTATGGGCTTCCTGTCAGAATTCCTCTGTATTCAACATCCGTTATTGTCCATCAACTCTGATCAGCTTCTCCGTCATGCCCATACCTTGATGCTGCCACCACCTTGATTCACAGGTTGTTAGATGGTTTGTTCTGAGTGAGTCTCATCTGGCCAGACCACTAAATGGCAACAATTATAGCAGCTGTTTACTTAGTATCTGCCAAGCTGTAATAATATTGGTTGTTTTGCATAAAATGAAACCAGCTATAAAACCAGATTTTGGTATCACCAAAATCCCCTGGAAATGTAATAATGGAAGCTTGTGATGCATTAACACACAAAAAGGGAAATACTGTCTTGGAAGTAAATGATTTGAAAGGATTTTCAATAATGGCCTCCTTTTTTAAAATGTTTTTTAATTTTTTTTCCATGAATACCAAATTTGGGATGAGACTGATAGTCGTCCTGTAGATAGATGACTGCAGCTCTGTTACCATGAGCCTCATGACTGCATCTCCAAATTATTGCTTTTATTTCCTGATCCGTGAGTGTAAGTGGATGGCAACGTGTTGGTAATTTTTAGATTATGAATAGTTCTCCATGAAATGCTCAAAAACTCATATTGTTTTATAACATAACCCTTCTTTAAACTTTTCCACAGTTGTGTGTCTGGTGTGCCCCTTTGTCTCCATGATGCTTTGTTTACAGAACAGCCAGATTAATACTGTGATAAAATGACTTGCAGGTGGACTTTGTGGATTATATACTGTGTCGGCTCTCACCACAACAAACTTGTACACAAATCTGTGTTTACGCTTGAGCAGACTGGCTCAGACTTTAATTATGAAACTCACTTGACTCTACTTCCTAACATCCATCCTGTGCTTTCCTTCCAACCAGAGAAATTCCTGGGTCACAAAGTCAACAGCTACGGCCAGCTCCTCTCCATCACCTTCGCCTCTGAAACCTCTGAGCTGCTCCCTGACCGCGTCACACTGCTGCTCCAAGGATCTGGAACTGCCCTGTCAGCAGACCTTGCCTACCAGCCACTTCCAGATGTCGACCCCAGCCTCACCCCACGGCGCTCCTTCAGTGTCAGGTAGGAGCAGGCGGGGTAAGGCTGTCAGTTTGCAGCTTTGTGCACTCGTTGTTTTTAAGCTACCGCTGTATTCGATTTTTTATTTTTTTTCTCAGGGAAGCACAAAATCCATAGCCCGGATGTTAGGATGTTTGTTTGTTCTCCACGTCTGTTTAGCTCCCCCTTTGTCTGAGTTGTTTTCTGCAACATTATATTTAGCGCCCACAGAACACAGGCCTTTTAGGACAAACATGTTAGGATTAGTATTCACCCACATTGACATTGCTGTCACAATCCCAGCTGAATGCCAGGGTGAAAACGTGGTAATGAGCCGGCTCCTTCATCTGCTGGCTGTCATGTAGACCTGCCAGGTACAGAGCTGCAGCACATATCCATTTATACATGTTATGCCTTTAGCGGAGGCATTGAAAGTCCAAGGACAATACAGAATGAGAGCTACAGTCACACCAGACTAATAATTGGAAAGGAGATATGATTAATGATAAAACAGTTGTAACATACGGATACATTTTCAACTGAAAGGTGTAAATTAAAGAGTCTTCAGAGTATATGAGGTCACAAGCAGAAATTATAGGCGGTTGTACAAAAAGCCAAACCAAACTGACCCTTTGTGAAAATGTAATTGCCCGGCGCTTGGGTCATGCAGTGAGACAATGTTCTAAAGCAAACCAACAAGTCCACCTTTGAATGAGTCAAAATGTTTTTTGGGTTTTTTTGCCTATTCAAAATTAGTACGTAAAACTAATGGCTAGAAATAGCCTATTTTTGTGTTTTTATATTCAGTCAGGTTATCTATGGCTGATATTTTAATTTGTTTGACTTCAACAATTTAAAAGTGACAAAAATGTAAGAAGACAATTAAAAACAGAGCACATGTTTTTTTTTCATTGGTCTGTGTATCACGTAGCACATATTTATAAATGCTTCAGTACCTGACTTCAGATCAGGTTAAGCCTTTTCTGTTTCAGATGAGTTAGGATAATGAAAATTATGTAGGTTTGCTAAGACACCAAAGTAATGGGAGATAGATGATAGTTTATATATTCTTTTCAAATTCAGAAGTTTACTTGCACTGATCAGTAGATTACTACACCTTTAAGAAATTTCTGGAAGACTAGATAATCATGTCATGGCTTTATAAGTTTTTGATAAATAGCATTATTGGAGATTGGAGACACATCTCTAGATGTATTTTTAATTAACATCTCAAGCGTACTGCTTCCTTGTTTAAAGGGAAAGTGTCTGATTTAATGTCAGACATTAAGACAAAAATGTCATGTGATATATGTGGGATATACAAGTATCTTGTTTCAAATGCATATATATTTTACTTAAACTTTATAATCTCAGAAGTTTGTATTCCATCTCTAAAGGATTGGTGGTTTCTTACAGATAAAGTGTCAGATTGCATTTCAATACTCCTCAGTAAATAGGGAAAGAAAAATCAACGATAATAAAGATATGTACATAACAAAACAATGTTTTTGGGGGGGGTTGTATATTGTATTACATACATAAAACTATTCCAGGTGAAAAATGTTGCCTTTACTCATGTTTACCAGAAATGTGACTCCTTGTTGTCTGCTGTTCATTAACTTGGTCCATGTTTTCGTTTTACCTTACACGGGCGACCTTCCTCCTTGTTGGCAAACATATTATAAATGTGTCTTAAGAGGGGATTCATTAAGAAGGGTGTGATTGGCTAGTTGTTGCTACTCTTTCTGGCATCTCTGTAGGATTTGACTTGGTTTATTTATCTTTTGGTTTTTAATTCAGTAGTTTGGATTTTGAATTAAACATTTTATCTGTATTTTTGTGTCCAAGTTAAAACGTCTCTGACCCACAGCAACACTTTGCTTTTAACAGCTGCAGCTTCACATAAAAGAGTGGTTTCACTCACTCTCTTACTGCATAATGCATAAAGTATCCTCCTACGTTTAGACAGATACTTGGTTCCGCAGCCATCAGATCACATTTTGCAAAATAAAAAAATAAAAAAAGTGCATGTCTATATATAAATTCAGAGAGAATTTATAAACATGTTGTGTTCAGTCAGTCTGAGGCAAATATTTGGGATCTTAATGAATTCCGACCTGTCGAATGTGCAGGAACAGGAAATGTGTGAATGCTGCAATAATCACAGGGTGGATGTTGTGATTAAGACGGCAACAATCAAAATCAAGCACATTTGTCATGAAGCAGAAAAAGAGAGAATTTTCTTTTCTGATGTCTTTGTGTTGCAGTACTACATTTGTGATTGGAAACAACATCTGCGATCTCTTCTCTGACTAATATTCCCTGCCCTAATTACATGGAATATTTTGCAAAATGTTAAACTGAAGAAGTTATAAAACTAGCAGCCTTCCTAAGTGTATGCATATTTATGCCTTATATCACAATCCATGTCATTTTCAGTTTTCTAGTTGTAATAAAGAGTGTCTCCATGTTTACAACCAGCAATAATGGTTAATACAATATTTTATTTTGGAAGTTCTTTTTAAAAAAACAAAAGTTTTCAAAACTCTTTGGAACAGATGTCTGGTTCCAGGTTATTAAATTCAGGCTGAGTCTCCAGGATGCTAAAAGCCCTAATTCCTGCCTCTGAGTCCGCTGTACTGCCCGTTCACTGGGAAGCCTGTGTGACATAAAAGTCATCATCTGTGCCACTAAACTTCTCTAGGACTCTCTGATGATGTCCGTGTTCTGCTAAGATTTTTTTTTGACCGAACTGGGCCGTGTGCTCAGACTGCAGTAATGCTCCCAGTCAGACAGTGGCGTCAAACACACAACAGAAAATAATGAGCTGGCATGAAGTTGAAGAAGAAAAACAGCAACATTATTTAAGGAGTGAAATGTGGATGTGTCTGTGTTATGATCTGCTGCTACTCTTCTTCAGATGAATCTGGAGTTCCCTACTTAGATGGAGGCTGATTGAAATACTACATATTTAATCCAAAGCCATTGGATGCCTGGTAGGAAGCTGAAGCTGAAAATAGATTAGAAAGGAAGAGTTAGGTTTTGTAATCGCCAAGCCATAGTCCAGAACTAAACTTGACAGATAATTCATGAACAAGAGGATCTGACAAACAAGGAAGAGCGGACAAATACAAATAAGTCAAGATGTGGATGGTGAGTCTTACCATAGGACACGTGTATCAAACTCGAGGCCCGGGGGCCAAATCTGGCCTGCTGTAGCTTTTTATGTGGCACTCTAAACTTAAAATTACAGCAATGAGTCCCTCCATTTTTTCACAACTCCTCAAAATTCACATGAAATAAACAAATCCTCACATTTTTTCTGATTTTTATTACAAATTTATTTTCAAAATTGGTCAAAAACATTGGGTTTGACTGCTGCCTCTGCCTTACTTGATGCCAAGTTATAGTCGGTGATCAATTCGACTAATAAGTAAATGTCCCATTTAACATCATACATTAGCACACATACAAAATTTTCTTACAAATTTCTAATTTGGCTTCATAAAATCTGTGATTTTGATTAGAAAAATCACAAAAACAATCACAAAATCCAATCACAACTGTTTATTAATATGTTAACAGTTTGATGGGAAGATTTTTCATATGACCCAAAATGAAACTGAGTTTGACACCGCTGCCATAAGAGAACAGAAATGCTGAATTGAATCACAAGGATTTTATGTTTGTTATTGCATCAAGTTAAATATTACATTATTTTGTTGGGAATACTTTAAATAATTTATCATGGTCTTGTTTTTATTGTATTTTTTTTTGTCATCACAAACCTTTGGCTTTTTAACAGAAGTTTGTAGACTTTTGAAACCCTTGTAGTTTATCATGATACAAATAAAAACACAATAAATCCTGAAGAGAATCAGAAACTTCACCTGGTATCCACGGTTTTTATACTCTTACATAATAGAGGGAGGAAAATTGTATTATATGGGGATATTCCTAGCTAAAAATAGTTATATTTGTAAAAATCCTTTCTTATGGGATATTTTTATATAAAAAGCAATGAATGTTAATTTGTAATACTTTGACATAACTAATTAGTCAATATTTGTAAGGAAATGGCCTCTTTCGAATAATTCAGATATTTATTTTCTCTCAAATAAGTCCTGTCCTCCATTGACCTTTGTGTTTGCGCGCGCGCGTGTGTGTGTGAACTTGTGAATCGGTTACTTTCTTCGCCGAACATTTTTATTTTATTGGCGCCTTCATCTCACATCAGACTTCCTGCCGCTCTCCTTGCGCTGTCTTTGTATCTAACAAGACTCCCCGTTGGCCCCTCTCGGGATAAAGCGGTCAGCGCGGAGGCAGAAGCGGCTGGCACACCGAGGCGTAGTGGTGCTGAAGAGGTGAGCCCCGGTGTGACAGCCTGTGGTGGATCGGCAGGCTAATCAGTCGCAGAGAGATCTCATTAGGCTTGTCGACATCGCCGAGTGGGTGCAGGTGGTCCGGTCCCCCACAATGAGCCTCTTCCAAAAACAGGCTCAAGTTATTCGCTCTATTTTTGTTTCTTTTTCCTCCACTCGGCTGGGAGATACGCCGCCCCGTAATCCTTCTCATCCCACTCTGCTCCTCCTTCACTCTCTTTGTTGCAATTTGTCTCCTGTTCTCCCTATGTGTTGTCCTAATTGTCCTCCTCAGCAGCCTTGGACCAACTTAACCTTCCATGCATCATTTTACTCCCTAAGCAAGGTTTTCATTTTCTTTGTTTTCTTTAGGCTTTATTTGAAACAAAGCAAAGACACAGCAAATTGTTTAATAGAACTGAAGAGTCCACATGGATGGGGCCCTTGTTATGCAGCGGTGTAATATTTTCTTTGTGCCTGACAGACGACGTTTCAGTCTGCTGGATAGAAACAGTCCTTTATAGCCCCCTAATACCTCTGGGATCCCTCTTCTGAAGTCTCTGTAATAATGGACAGCTACCTGTTGGCTGCTGAAAAACACACTAGAAAACAAACATGTTAAAGTGTGTGAAATTTGAGGAAAAGCTACCAAGCCTCCCAGCGTGGTGAGTATGTAGTTTTTGTTTCGCGAGGAGAAGCTGTGCTGTGTTAGGTGGGCAATGGTTACAGCAGGTAGAAGGAAGCCGGACAGAATCTTGAACAAGGAAACGACTGATTGATGAATGTTGCAACGCGGAAACCTGCTGTTTCAGCTCGAGGGTCGTAATGAAGGCTGCGCGGTGTAGATGGTTCTCAAGAATCCCACGGTGATTGTTGGCAGTTCAGACAGGAGCCTTGCACCTACGATGGTGTTTGTAGTTGTTAAAAACAGAACTTGACAGGAGAATTGTCAGCCTGGTTGAAATAGTTTTTTTTCTTTTTCTTTTAGTAAAGGTAGAAATGTCCAGTTCAGCTGCCATTATGTGGTGAAGAAGAGATGCAGAGAGACTTGTACTAATACCAGCATGAGAAAAGGAACATAGGTCGATCCTGTGTTAGACATTTCAGAAGGTATTTGCAATTTATAAACTGTATATTTTCATGCTTTTTAACTTTTCTTTTCACATTTTAACAGCAAACGTTGGCATATTGTATTTGGAAGTGCATAATAGTAGGAGAAAAATAATGCATTCCTCCACATTTGTTTTACAAAAACATATTTCAGATGACTTCTGGCTTGGCTTCTGTTAAATGCTGTCCATGCCCAGCTTGTCAGTTTAAGTGAATGGCCATCTCTTGATAAGTTTTGCATTTATGAGGTTCTCTCTCCTTGTTCAAAGCCTTTCACAGAACCTCAGCTTTAATCACCCGAGGTTCATTGGACATCTAAAAGTGGCCTGTTGCCCAGAGTAAAGATGCATCTGACCCATTTCTGTTTCTTATCAACGCATTTGAAAACCATTAACATTTTTCCAACTACTTTCTTACTATGCACGATTTTGTGTTAAGTTCCAAAAGAATACATTAAAGCTTGTAGTTGTATCAAAATGTGAAAAAATTATTTTTGCATGGCACGATAGGGTGCATTTGTAGTTCATAATCATTTATTCATAATCAGTTCAGATAAATTAGTCATATGAAATCACTCATTCCATTGATGAAAAATACTGTTGTCAATCCCAAATGCTGTGAATCAGAGAATGCACACAGTTAGTGGAAAGCAGAATTGACATACAGTTCATGTTACTAATTCTTCTCCATTTTTCACATTTATCGCCACGTTTTCATTTTTTAGCAATATTCTGCTACTAACAGGTTTGTGGTTTTAATATTGTTCATTGTTCTTGATAATTTTTTAACACAACATTCTTTAAAGTGATAGATTTGCACCTACGTGGCACAACAAATCATCAGAGTATGCCTCTGGATTTATCTGCTGTTTGGTTGGTGTATGTAATTATACAGTATTTAGAAGCAGTGGGGAAAAGGTTCAGTGAAGGACCTCAAACCTAAAAAGACGGACAGTTTCTTCAGCCACCAAAGGACCCAGTTTCTCAAGGGGATCCCAGTTAGACTTTATGTCACTCCCAATATTTCCCAGCCTCACTGTGGTGTCTTTGCAGCAGTAATGACTGCTCCCTTTCCTCCCAGAGCCCTGGCTAAAGGAACATACTGCCGCTTTCTCTGAAATTCACCCAACGCGTCAAGACAGCATGCCATTAAACTTTTCCCAAGAAAGTTGCTGCTCATCTTCACATGCAGCTTTTCGTTTAGCACCACGATGATGCATGATTTTGTTGTTCTATTTTCCTAATTTCCCTTTTTCTTTTTTTTTTTTTCGTGTCATGCACAGGTTTGTTTATTTATTTGAGATTTTTTTCTGCATTTTTGATTCCCTGAAATGAGATGGAACACAGGCATTAAAATTAATCATGTTTTGAAAATGGAAATATGTGTTTCTGAGTGTTTTGATAAAAAGCATGAGGAGGGAGGCATAAATAAACATGAGTTTGAGCACACACGCACAAACACACAAGCACACACTCCTCATCTCTCTCCTGACTGGCAGCATCTGCATTCATGGATGGTAAATGTGATAACCTGTAAAGTGGCTTTGTGTTCCCACCTGATGCAGAGATCATTTTAGAATCGGATGGCTGAGGAATATATGGATGCTCAGGGATTCATGTGAGGGGAATTGATGAGAGGAGGAGGTGAATGCTGTTTTTTAGTACGTAGTATCTGCTCATCTCTCTCATGTTCTCTGTTCATTTTCTCTTCACTTGAATTGAGTGGGTGTGGGAGTTTTATTGCCTTTCTGGTAGCGCGAGTGTACATTTACAGCATGTAAATATACGTAGGTGCCTGAAGCAGCTGAAAAAATAAACCTATTCTTTACAAACTGCTTTATTAAGTCGGTACTAATCAGCTCTTTGCTGTTGTAGATGCCAAAGGGCTTTCAGGAAATTACATTTATAGATGTCTATGAGAACTGCAAGCCTCTTTGCAGCAGGAATTAGAGTCCATGAAGCAGAGAAGGAACTTGGTTCATCGTGGCTAGTTTATTCTTTGAAAATCTACAAATTTGATAAAGGGTTATGTTTGGCAATATTAACAAAACATAGACAAAATTGCTTACAAAAAGGCAGGGGGTGTATTTTTGTCCAAGATGAGTAAACTTAATAAAAGTCATGGGAAGTCTACAAGCCAGCATTAAAAAGCACATTTGTTTTGGATATAGTAAAATCTAAAGTCATCCACCATGAAAATGTTGCTTTTGGCATTTGGATCCCTGTTGTTCCAAGTAAAGAGAATATTAAATATTTTGTTTACCGTTTCATAATTTCATAGAAACTACCAAAAATATTCATTTTACTTGACTGATCATAAAAATCTCTTAGATAAAATGCATTTCAGTCAAATCTAGGAAATCATAAATGTGTATTTCTTAGAAAAGGATAACATGCTGGCAATAAAAGTGAGTGTTTTCTTGCTTTCTATATTACTGATGGATAGCATTATCTACCACATATTAATAGATCACAAAATGCAAACGTATGGTGCTACATTAAATTATTGTGGTACACTCCTCAGTAAGTTGCAACAATAACATACCTTACCTCAATACCTATAAGTGGATGCTTCTGGATTATTTCTACATGTGATAATCTGTGACTTTAAAGCCAAAGATCATTTGAAATATTCTCTTTATGGATAATGTTCTTATTGGACACCTAAGGCTGTGGTACAGTTACAGCCGCAATTCATGTTTGAGTGTAAGGATAGAATACAAAGCAAAAAAAAAAAAAGAAACTGATCGACTTTATGAAGACAAATGATCTTAATTAAACAGCCAAAAGGATGAAAATCATGCAGTCCATTACTTCAGATTTAACCACGTATTCAGTTTTATCCTGGTGATCATTATTTATGTGGCATGTTGCAGCAAATACTTGGTGCATAACTATGAATAACCACTAGCTATTGGCGAGTGGTGGTGGAAATATAAAAACATGCATCACAAATTTAGGTATAGCGAATAAGAGAGTGAAGATTTTTCTGTATTTTTTTTTACCCTTTTGCCTCATGTTTCAATTGTTAAACTTTAATAGCAGTCTTCAATGCAAATGAAATGGAGTCCTTTCTTTACTATCAACGTGTTCACGCCAGTGGTATATTTATGCAAATATGAAGCCGTTTTTACTCTACAACCAATGACATGTTTATGTTTTGGATCTTATGGTTTCTCACTTGCATCTCAGTCTGACACATCATCCTCCGGATGCTTCAAAAGGGGTTTCTGTGTCTGCTTCCATCTTTGTTTTTATTTTTTTCTGCTTATGATCCCCTGTAGAACTGCCTCAATTACTGTTTGGCTCTCTGTGCTTGCCTCGCCACTGATTAAAAGGGACAGTGACACTCCATAGGGGAAAGCATCATCGGGAGTTTGTTCACTTTCATGCACACTCTGCTTATCACTGCCTGACCAGCTCCATTACCGTGGCTTTGAGGTCCAGTTTGTAATTGCCTCTTTTTATTACTGTCCCTACACGACAGGGCAAGGAACGACGACCGGCTGCGTCAAGAGACTGTGGACAGCCAAACACACACACCTATATACACACCCCTACATGCACACCCCCACATAGGTACTGTAAATACACGTGAGGAAAATGAGACCATGCACAAAATAAAGCATTTTGAAAATGAAGTAGTGTTTGGCTGAGAACAATTGACCTAATGAAACGGAGGCCATTTAAAACTAACATAAAATTCTTGGCTGATATAGAGTTAAGTTTTAACTCTTGTCTTCATTTGCACAGTTCTTGTTTTTGATTTAAGTCTACTTTTTTTTTTTCATGAGGTTTGTGTTCTGCAGAAAATACATTCTTATAGCATTTTTTGTCCACAGGACTCATAGTGGTAAAATGTACAATTACAGTGGATTAAAAAAAAAAAAGCATGTAAATCAAGTTATTTTGCATATGTCTTTAGATTACGCATGAATTCTTTCCATAAGCTGTTACCACTTAAATATTTAACATGGAAATCTGTTTTTCATTTTACATCGCTCAAATGTCTTTGATTTAATGGTAAGAGCTTTCAAGTGTACAAATTTACACCATATGTATGCCTCAATCACACACTGTGCTTTATTTAAATATTTTACATTAAAAAAGATATCTGCAGTGCACACTTACGGTTTTGTCTTTGCTTGTTGCTCACTCTGAAAGGTGGATAACAAGTTACATTTACACGAGTAACTTTTTAGAAAAACTTTAGGAGTAGTTTTACTGCTGTTGAGTAATATTTTTACAAAATATCGTGGCTCTTAGTTGAGTAAAATTTCTCCATACTCTACCCACTGTAAGTAGTTTTGCTGAATAAATGCAGACATGTCTATGACGTACTGCCAAGCAACTGTGCTCTTTCCCACACTCAATGTTATCTATTGTTGATCTAGTTACCGCTGATCATATCTGGCTGTCATAAGACGTTCACAACTAAAAAAAAAAACAATTTCATAATGCAATCTGCTTGTGGGGAAGCAACAATAGTCTAATTACTTTTTGTTGCAATTGTATTCTCTTACTTTACTCATCACTTGAAACTAATAATGGGATTACAGAAACTAGTAACAAGATACTAACCATCACTGGTTATGCTGTTTTTTAAGGTATCTTCAGATTTAGCAAACATAATGAATAGCTTAAAATAGAAAGGCTTGCTTTCTTAGAACTATGGAAAATAAATGAGAGTTGTGTTTTTTTTTTTTTTGTACATTTTGAGATCAGCTCTGAGGAGCTGACACAGCACCTGTCATCGAGATGGAACCGATGCAAGACTCGGAGTAAAACAGGCAGATGTCAGCTGTGCTGAAGGGCTTTGCAGAACATCTTTCAGCAGATGGCAAAGCTCAGTGATCAAGACCCTGAATATATGTTGAAGTCAGCACATTTACATTTTTTTTTCTGGTGCTCCCTGTACATCTGCTAGTTGTGCTTTATATAGCACATAGCTGAAACAAAGAAAATTGCATAGATAGCTGAGAATTTTCTATCTGTGTCGTCGTGGAAGGCGATAAATGACACGTGCAACGCAAATTACCTCTGTGTGCTACGATTGTACTGCTACAATGCATCCATTCAGGTGTTTAATCACAGCTTGTGCATGTGTTGTACAAATTTACAGTAACTGATGTCACCTGTCTGCTCATTTCACAGGCTCCATGAATATGAGGTGAGCTTCAGGCCTCATCTGTCTGCCTTTGAGTTCCAGCGCCTCCTTCACAACCTGACGACTCTGAAAATCAGCAATGCTGGGGGACACAACTGTAAGTGGGCATTTCTGTTTTTAAGTGTCATAAGATCACTGTATTAGACACAATAACTTAGTCAGATATAGTTGAAACCAGATATTTACATTTACACATACACTCTTTTTGTTGTTGTCACCATCCAAAGTTAAATCAGACCAAATGTCTTTTAGGTCAGTTAGTATGACCAAAATTATTTTTATTTGGTAACTGCTAGAATACTTGTCGATTATTTTATTTTATTTTTTGTTATATATTTTTTTATTTTCTTCGAATTCAGAAGTTCAGCACACATTTATTTAGTATCAGGAATAATCGTCTTTTGAACCGTATCTTTGAGTCCAAAACCAAAACCTAAAATAAAAACATAGCACAAATGGAAAAACTGAAATAAAAAAATGTATAAAGTAAAATGTATTCTATATGTTTGACTCACCAAATTAATTACTGTCAGCTGAACAGACTTGTGGTGTTTTTTCTACAGTGAATATCAAATAATCTATAGACAATTCATCACTAACCAACTCACCAGGTTTTAAGTCTGGTTCAGTTTTCTAGTTGGTCCATGATTTCAAACTAACAAACAATTCTCTTTTTTTCCCCAAGGTGTGTCTGGTATCACTTGAACTTATATTTGGTGACAAACAGAGGGAACAGAATGCAAAAGTAGCCAATTTGGTTCAGGGCGCCTTTTACTCTGTTCTGGTCACCGATACTGGATCCAGCAAACCATCACAAACTATTACGCTTCCTCCTCCATGTTTGTCACTACATAAATTCTTTAGCCATCTTTACAGTGAACAAAAATCTGGCTGGCTGAATCAAAATTTTTAATTTTGAGAAGAGTACATCACAACAATCAATCTTGAGTGGTGCAGTCTCATGGCCCAGTCAAGCATACCATTTTTTTCTGATATCTTAGCAATGAGTTTTTTGCTGCAGCTTGAAGCATTCTCTTTATAGTTCAAACTGAGTGAAGGTTGCCACAACTGAAGTGTGCCTGATGCTGCATTTCTTTGATTCTCCTCAGTTGTTGATGCACAGAAGCTTTTCTTCGGACACTGTTGTGGCTTTCCGTCTGATACCGGACTTTCTGTCAATACTTTCTCCCAGTTTCTACGTGCCTTTTGATTCTGAAGGTAGACTGACCTTCTTCTAAATTTCTCTACAGGAAAGACCTACATGTTTGGTTGTTGTGGTGCTTTATCTTTCTTTCACTTCTTTCTCGCGGCACACTACTTTTTTGGCAACCTACTACTTTTTGCTGACGATACTGCTTGCAAGTATAGTGTGTTTCAAAACTTTTTCAATGCAGACACAAGTAATTAAGAAAAGTTGAGAAACCTGTTGGAATTGGTGTAGCATCAGGAAGGGCCACCCACTGAATAGAGCAAAAACGACACACGCAAACACCAGTAAAGGTTTCTACATTTGTCTCGTCATTTAAAAGAAAAAGTCATGCTAGCGGAGTCTAAATACTCACTGAATATGGCAACAAACTGTCTACGATTATGACACTTCTGCATAGAAAGTTCTGTTTGGGAAAAGAAATGTACCACAAATAAAAATGCAACACCGAAGGGAGCTTCCATGACATTGTCACTGTGCTCAGAGAGCAGCTTGGCTTTGAAATACCTACCTTTCCAGAAAAGCTAGAAATGTATTACCCGCTCCTTTATCACGTGTTCTTGACATCCATCTCCTTTTTTTTTTTTTTTTCCCTCGACTTGACGCGTCTTTCTGATATAGTTCTGTAATGAACAAGCAGGATCTGAGAGACACTGACGGATTAGAGCAGCAAGAAGGAAAGAACAGCTGGCCCAAACTACCAGCCCGCTCACACTTACTTGCACCATTTTAATTAGTTGTTCCAAGCAGGCATCACAACACCCAATGTACTTCCTGTGTGCTTCCTACACGCATACAAACAGTGCTACAGAAGTTTTTGTTCGCAAACAAACAGAGGCACAAGTCATGCATATTCCATAAAACTGTTTGCTGTACCCACCATGTCCCCGTGCCATCTCTCTTGTACTGTACAGTGGGGAAAAACTTAGATATTGATTTGTCTTAGTCATTCTTAAGCAGTCCCAAATATGTCTCTTTGCCACAGGCTTTGAGGAGAGACTTGAAATCTCCAGTCAGATTTGGCTTTTTGAAATTCTCTAGGCAAAAAAAAAAGAAAAAACCCGGCTCGTCCTAAAACAGAAATCTCGTAGTCACTTTATATTCTCTACCATTAAAGTAAGCCCCTGTCAGTGTGTGGCTATATTGAATGTTTAAGAGAAATCAGTGGTTTAATGGCTTAACGTTCAGGTACCTTAACAGTCCGCCAGGTTGCAGAGAGCCTTTTAATGTTAAGTAAAAATCTTGACAGCTTTGACAAGGCTTCTTTGAAATAACGGATTGATGGCGACAACCAGCGCAGCGTGACTACAAATGAAAAGCTTTCAATTAACATAAATATAGACTTTGGTGCCTGAAAACTGTTTTAATTGCAGATATCCCCTGTGCTGAATGAGCTAAGAGACAAGGGGAGCAAGTGAAGAGCATAGGGTGAAGGCTAAGGCACATCAGGGGATTGGGAGGAGGACAGGCTCGCGTACTTGTTATCCCTCTGAGGTGCAAATGAAGTGGGTTTCATCACTGTTGAAAGAGCGGCGGGATCGTGGCTTGTTAAAATCCCGAGTCCGTCCTCCTACTCCAGTACTCGCACATTTCTCACCTCTCACTGATCATTATGCGGCATCTCATTCATGCTTGATATCTGTCTATGTAGCCATCCAGTTATGTGTTTAATCACAGCGATGGGGAGAGGAAACGCAGAAATAGACACGAGAGGACCAAAAGTAATTTTGTGGCTGCTGCTCCGAGACCAAAGCGGGGGGCACTGGTTTCAGTTCAGGTTGGCCTGCCCCAATCACTATTCATGAGAGGAGAGAGGGATGTCGAAACCCCCAGAGGAACCTGCATGTTTGACATTCCTCCACATGGTCTCCCGTCTCCTTTTTCTCATGTCGCTCTCTGCCGTGGAAACCTTTTTTTTTTTTTGTCTTTTTTTCTCCCATTTGCAATATCAAAGATCAACTAAATGACTTTATGTGTGTGGGCTCACGCAGGCATACGTGTGCTTGCGCTGGAGAGAGAATTAGGTGTGGCGTCCAGTTACATGTGGGAGGATGAATCTGTTTTTTTTTTTCTCTGCATATTTTTGTGTGTGAACAAGATAGACAAAACATTGGCTGAGGAAATGGAAGGACTATTCTAAGAAGGAACTAACAAAAAACTAAGCGGTGCATAATTATGAAGTGGGAGAAAGATTACACATGTTTACAAATTAGCAATTAGGCAACAATTGAAGGCAATTGGTGGCATTTGTTTTTTAATCTAGATGCTCAAAGCAAACAGCACACCATTAGTTTCCTTGTTTAAGCACATCTTTGAAAAGCATGTACAATTTTTCCCACAGTTCTAAATTATTTTTGGATTAGGTTGTCACATAAAATCCTAATAAACACAACATGACACAATGCGGGAAAAATGGGTTCAGCAGTGTTTCAAACAGAATCCCACATAGAGGCAAGTACTGCACAAACGTGATCATTTTTCTGAAAAAAAATAAATAAAAAAGATTAATTTACTTATCAGTTACAGCTACCAATGCAGTGGGCATTTGTTTATGACTAATCCCATCCCACTTTCCTCCTCCTCCCTCTCCAGACACATCACAGCTTGCGGGGGTAACCCTGACCTCCGCTTCCAGCTTCTCCAGTCCAGCCAGTGCTCCCGCTCCGTGGGTGGAAGCTTGCTCATGTCCTCGAGGCTTTGCGGGCGAGTTTTGCGAGCGGTGCGCCCCGGGATTCACCAGAGAAGACCCCGGCAGAGGGGCTTTCTCGACATGTGTGTCGTGCAGCTGCCACCAGCATGGAACATGTCATCCGGAAACAGGTGAAAAGTTGATTTTCTGTTTAGAATTATCACTGAACCACTATAACATTATATTTCACATATTGTATAAGAACACAGCTAATTTATTGTAATTCTGGTCCCAAATTTGTTTCTATTTTTCACCTACATTTTATGTCGAACCTAAAACGTCAAAAGTCCAAAATGAAATGAAACACTATTTGATTATGCACAGTCAACATTACAAAGAAGTGATGTTGCCAAAACAAGATCCTCTTACATGTTTCTCATTTATCAATGCACATTGCTTTATGCCTCTGACAAACAGTGGTGACATTTCATACAATATCTTCTTGATTTTTACCTTTTACTGTCATGTCTAGGTATGTTAATATTTAAAACATACACCAACCATTAAATGAGCATTGCATGACCTTTGGATAAAAATTGCTCCTCTTCACAAACTGAATTTGATAGAAAAAGCAGCTCAGCTCTGTAGTTAAAATTGGATTGAACGCCATGCTCAGCATGTCATCCAGCCTCAGAAGCGTCACCTAGGCTTAGAAAAATTATTATTCAACAATTTGACCGAGCAATGCTTCCACAACAACCACTGTCACACAGTTGAACACACTTTGCTTTGTACTGCATTTCTGGTGCTTATTGTATGAGTTTACAGGACAAAAACCATCTGCAGCGGCAGAAAGTAGAAACCATATGGAACTTTGATGTAAAAGCTGGAAAAGCAGATTTTCATCTATGCTTTTGAGCATTTTTTTCCCCCTGGAATTTAATTGATGATTTGAATGGATGTTTATAGATCAAGAAACGACTGGACACCCAGAGGAAATTACATCTAAATCTAGAACTCTTACCTTGTCAGCTGAAATTTCAAAACAAATATGGAGAGTCACTACTGTAAAACTGTACAACATAGCCTACTGCAATGTGAATCGGAATATTGTAATACATTGAGTAGCGTAAAATACATTGTAAAAGATGGCAACAGGCTTTAGATTCTGGAAAAAAAATTGAGATCTGGATGGAAGTTTTTCTTCAAGCAGAACAGCAACCCTTAACAAAACAGCAAGGCTGCAATACTTGTATTAAAACATACAGTACTCCTGTGAAAAGAAAAGGAAGAGTCAAAGTTCAAACCTAAGTCCAATAGGAGCTACAAGGCCTTATTATTGGCCTTCATGGTTCACATAATTACATGTTAAAGCACATTTTCAGAGGTTCATTAATTTAAAAAATGAAAACCATAGTTTCTTTCCCACTTAACAATTTTGTGTAATTTTGTGTTAATCTATCACATAAAATCTCAATACAAATACATTAAAGGCAATGGTTATGTGTAACGAAACATGCAAAACAAGTACTTTTGCAAGATGCTTTATCAGTAATAGCTCAGGGAAAACCGTTTGTGCAAATGGTAAGTATATGCTGTAATTGTGAAGAGATGAAGGTCATAATCTTAACTTAATCTTAACCTCATTCACAAAGCAAATGGTGCATGTGCATATCAAGCTCAAAAAGTGTCAGAATGTTTAACATTTGTTTCTATTTTTTTAAATGGTCACAAACAAAGCAGGCACAAATGGGGAGAATAAAAAGAAACAATTGTTCCTCTCAGTTAGTTAGAGGTGTCAATGGATAGAGCTTTTAGGCAACAGCTACAGCATCTGTGGCAGACTGTTTCTTTTTTTATTTACTTACTTTTTGCAGTGGCTGCATTATGTAGAAAGCAGAAGGATTTCAACCATAATGTGCGAATAATGTCTGTTTTCAATGCAGCAAAACCCACATTGAAAACAGCATATTTGAGGACCAAATCTTCATTTGCGAGGACTTTATGGACTTTGTTTTTTGGGGAATTTGTAATGGTGTATTACAAATTCTCTGGTTTGCACTGATCCCACCCACCAATGTTTTCTTGGAAAACCTTGTGTTGTACTACTGATGTAGGTGTTTGATTGATTTTGGGGGGGGCCACACTATGCATGACGGACGACTAACACTGCACATAAACCCAGAGCACATCATCAGAGTTCAGATCGAAATGCTGTCAGAAATCTGATGTTTACAGATGCTTTAAATCACAGGTGTCTAACTCCAGTTCTGGATGGCCTCTGCCCTGCAACTTTTAGATGTGCCTCTGCTGCAGCACACCTGAATAAAATAATTAGGTCATTAGCAAGGCTCTGGAGAACTTATCTACACGAGAAGGAGGTAATTAAGCCATTTCATTCCAGTGTTTTGTACCTGTGGCACATCTAAAAACTGCAGGACAGCGGCCCTCGAGGACTGGAGTTTGACACCCCTGCTCCAAAATCCAATCTAACAGAGCCAGATGTGCAAATCTGGGTGAGACATATCACAAAAGACTTGTAACTGGAAATTGCAGTAAAAGGAAGTTCTACAGAGTAATGTCATATATATTGAAAACAAGTCACTTTTCAAACAAAAAAAAAAGTTAATGGTGGTACAGTGACAGATTTTTCCCTCCATCAAGCTGGAGCTAACCTTTTAAATGTTTATGTCTGAGTAAGTGCTGGACAACTTCAGCTCTAAATAACATTAAAACTGATAACTTAATCGAGATAGACTCTTAACATCAGAGGTCTGTCCCTCAGTGTAATAAAATTAAAATATGAAGAACATGGTGTTGCATTTTCATTGTGTCACCTGTACCAGTGGTATGCTTTGCAACATCACACACAAGATGGATTATTTAAGATACACAATTCAGCATATTTTGGAGCCGGGGTCCCGTGAGGACGTAAAAGTCAGAATATATGAGCTTTCACAGCATTAGCTTCTGCCTTTTTGTTTGTGATTTGCCACTTCAATTCTCTATACCACCCCTGAAGTGGTCTTTTGAGAGGAAAAGTAAATCAGAACCAGCACTTCTGTGTGTTTTCAGAAACCGTTATATTCCATGGGAGCCGTAGCATCAACTTTTCTCTTTAACTTTAGATTGCTTTGCAACTTACTGGAGCCTGGACAAAAACAAGCTCTTTTACAGGCTGAATCCAAAGCCCAGACGTTCAAAAGTCGGTGCTCAATATGACTTTGTGGCTTCATGAAAAAGAGGAGGAGAATGGTGCTTTTTTTTTGTCTAATTAAAATGCTGATCTGAGTTAGGTACAAGATGAATCCTTTTTAAGTAAACCGTTACATGAGATGTTGGCTCATCACACTAATGCAAGATTTTATTTCTCTGCTGCTTAGAGTGAGTGGGAAGAAGGAAAGCAAACTGTTTTACTAATGCATTTCTCTGTCTGACAGTCGGGCATCATCGCTTTAAAGAAATGTAACTCAGTCATCCCCCAGGAGCTTGTGCAAGCTATCACTCAAAGTGGGAGTTGAAAAGCTACACCAGTACAGCAATAATCTGATTTCACACATACTAATCTCCACGAGGACAACAGAAGCACTGGGAATCTGGATTTAATGTACCTGGCATGTTTATAGGCGATAATATCAGTAGCAATGGTATCTCTCTTTTTCACCTCTAAATGCAATGTCTCGTAAATGACAGAAGTAAAACAACAGCTGTTGGCTTTGTAAACAAGCCAACCTCCGTGCGGTTATTTATACATCTGCACATCTTTCCGTTCCCTCGCTTTATCATTTTCACAGCCCCAAACAGCTCTCTCCATCTCACTTGAGCAGACAACCACCCTTTCCGAGGTCCCACCCTCCAGCTTTTATCTTCTCTCAATCTTCCACTTCTCCTTATAGCCATCTTCCCCCCTTTTGCCCTCCTGCTTAAAGTCTCAGTGATCTGACCCAGTTAAGAGATGTTGCACGACTTTGGCAGAGGGACTGTGTCTTGTGTGTGGCCCTGTGTGCAGGTTTAATATGACCGAGGTCTGGAAGCGAGTCTGGTATCATTGGCTGCCTGACTCTTCCCTAATTAGACTTGTTAGCCGCCTCTTGGCTAATGACGTCTAAATTGCTTGCAGATTTCTTGTGTATCTTTTGTCTCTTCTCAATCTTGATGTCCCCTGCTCTTTCTCTCTCTGTCTTTCACACATAGACACTCTTATTTTCTGTGCATCTTCTTGTTCATCAGACTCCCTATGTGTGTCTTGCTGTATTCTACATCCTTTTGACTGCATCTGTTCTCCCCAGTCACCTTGACTTTGTTTTGCGCGTCCTTGGCTTCCTTCAGTGCAGCGCTCTCACAAGCTTCCAAAGCCTTTATGTCTTCCCGTCTTTGAAAAGCATATTTCCTTTGTATTACAGTTTTTTCACTGTCAGTTTTTGTCTGAACTGTCTCTAGATGCAGTTGTCAGAACTGTTTCATGGGACAGTCCAGGCGCAGTTTACACATAAAATCTGAGTACATGTTATTGTTCTTTCCGTATTCTGTGTGTTTAATTAGACTAAAATGAAAGGTTTAATCATTCTTGTAACCCTGTTTCAGATGTAACCCTGATCCAATACACCTGAATCAAATGAAAAGCTTGTTAGCAGGCCTTTGCCTGTGGTGGCGTGCTGAAGAGGTCATTCAATAATGGGATTCATCTCTGTTGGAGTAGGTATGCATCTAATCCTGCAGGACAGTAGTTATCCAGGACTAGGGTTGAAGACCCCAAATGGAAAACATTCTTATCAAAATCATAATACAGAGAAAGGAAATATGGATTATAATTAGCTTTAGTACAGTTGACAATTGCAAAAAGAAAACTCAGGAATCAAAACATATTAGATGAACTGCTAAAAGCTCAAAAGAACATGTACCTATAATTTCAAAATATAAACATTGTTCTGACTTTCATGTTATTTCAGTCAGGTATTATGACTGATGGCAAATTCAAAAAGTCCTGTGTTTGAACATGGCAGGATTGTTGGGCTGCACAAGCAAGATGAAAATGAAAGCCTTCCCTAAAACTGTTCATACAAACTAATGACAAAGCAGCCAAAGCCCAAAGAAAAAGCTTGAGAGAGCTGAAGGAGTATTGAAGACTGGCTATTTCATTCAACATGCATTTAAATGAGGGCTGAAGAGTTGCACCTTGTGTAAACGTAACAAAAATTTTTGTATGTAGTGAACAACACATACAGTGGACATTTTCATAGAATTTGTGTAGCTTTTATCTTATTGGTGAGCATAACCTCTCACTTGCTGGTCAGGTCAGATTTTTTTTTTTTTTTATTGTCAAAGTTTCTGGCATTCGTGGTAGCGACTTCTGATCTTTCTTTTAGCCATCTGTACCTATATCTTGAACTTCTGTACTGAACAGAACTGGGATTCACAAATGAAAGGTAGATGTGTGTAGATGGTGTGTTTTCATCCGTTTCAATATAGTTGAAATATAATATATTTCAATATAATATAATGTTGTACATGCTCTGATCCATGTAGAACATAAATGTGATATTACAGCCAGGCTGGTTTGGTTCAGGCACTGAAAGCTTTGTCAGACACATTTGGTAAGAATGGACTGTGTAATTTTTCACCTCTTAAGTAATTTCCGAACTCGCCAGTGTCCCTATTTTAAAGATTTGCATGCACACTATATTTCACAATGTGGAAAATCCGAATGGTTCATTTTTTTCTTCTGGTAGCAGAGTGAATGAACGATAATTTAGATGTTTTGAAGATTAGGGTAATTTTAACAAAATCAACGGCGTATTTGTTTTGATTAACCTGGCAAAATCAAATGTGATGGATAAAGCGTCTAAAAATTTAGAAGAGACTAAAAGAAAGCTGAGGTCACAAAGTGAAAATGAATGAAACAAATGAAATATTTACATGCTATTATTTTGTAAAATATCTTAAAGAAAACATACCATTTATCATTAGATTATTGCACAAGACAGTTTATTTTCAATCATTTTTTATTCGATTTAATAATGAGGGTCCGTCTGAAAATATGAGTTTATGGGGCAGGAGTTCATAAGTGTACTTCTTCCTTCTCCTTTTTAACCATGTTAACATTGCTGTACAAAAATATGTGTCTTTTGCGCTCCTTGTTCATGTGTGTGATTTTATATTTCTATCATGTTTGGAATAAATAAATAAAAATCATGTTTATATTAACCTGTAATCTGTAGGAATGTCATTTTGGCTCTTGATGATTTGTATGAACCTTTTTTTTTCCTTCATTGGTTGATAATACAAAATAGTGCTTTGTTTTTTAACAAGTTATAACAAATTATAAATACAGACTTAAATACTCGAGTAAGCATCTGACTACACCTGTGAAGATAATAGGAAAAAGTCCAAATATTGGTTGAGATTTCCTTTGAAATGCACAACAATCAGGTATAACATTATGACCACTGACAGGTGAAGTGAAAAAGAGAATTTATCTCTTTATCATGGCCCCTCTTGGTGAGTGGAATTTATTGGGCAGCGATAAACACTCTGTGTTCTCACAGTTCAAGTGGCCTTGCTTTTAAAATTTATGGATTTCTTTTTCTTTTAGGTATTGTCTGCTCTAGTGGCCTTTATGTAACAGTTATCAGACAGGAAAGTGGGTTATAAGAAAGGAGTATGAAGTGTTATCTGGCCAGATACCCGCAGCTCCTCTGGGGTATTCCTGATCTGGGGTTGATATCTTTTACAAATGGGACAAGGAGGTAAATGGGGAGAGCTGGAGGCAGTCAAGGTTTGTGGATGCATGTGGGTAACAAAGGCTGACCCGTGTAAAAGACAAGCTATTGTAGTTGAACTTACGAAAGACATTAATTCTTGTTCTGATAGACAGGTGTCAAAACACGTAGTTCTTTGCATTCCTCAGCACATACGGGTGCAGCGCTGTAGACTACGTGTGCATGCTGACCCCTGAAAGCGCAGACAGCAACAATATATACGCCTGTTGTAGAGAGTTTTTTTTTTCCTCAGCTGTTGCAGTAGGCAATTTTACCACAATAGAGTCAAAGGCTTTAATACAGAACACTACAGGAGAATCCTTCTACCAGCACCGATTATAATCTACAGTGACTCTAAAGAAAGTCTGACTGATTGAGTTTCAACAACATTCAATTCCACTTCAAGATTCATAAAGCAAGTCTGAGGAGAACTGAACTGAATAATGTTCCCTGCAAATAAGCAACAGTGATTAAGGAATAGCTTAAGGAGTTGACTTGGCCCCCAAACTCGCCCGATCTCAATCCCATTAGCCATTTTTTGAAAATCGCTGGACAAATAGGTCTGGTCCATGTAAAACATAAAATATTTGCTGCAAACATGTTGCCAGATTCTACGACAGACTTTCAGAATTCTAGTGGTGCCCACATAATTTACTTTACTTCACAATTTACATTACTGTGTTCGATTGACAGCAAAGGGGGAACCAATGCGTCATTGAACTGCCTTCTAGCTAAACAAGTGCTATATAAATAAAAATTCTTCTTCTTCTTGCTGTTTTGAACTGGAGAGAAACATATTCTTCATCACAGAGTCTAAGGAATATGTGTACATACACATATTGTTTTTTGGGATGTTTGAATATTTGCCTGCCCTCAGTGCTGTGTGAATGACGAATGAGAGTTGAATATGGAACATGGTGTCCTCTGAGTCAGGCATCAAACATGCCTTATGTCCTTTGGTATCTTGTGTTGAATGGCATAAGCTGCCTGTCAGAGGAAAGGATGCCGGTTAAAATTAGCCTTTTTTTTTTCAAATAGATGATTAGAGTTGCATGTCATGTTCTGACAGCCCACTGGCTTTCTTATAAGAAATTAAGCAGGAAGTAAACAAACTGCACAAGCTCTCCGCGAATCTATAAGTTCGGGTCAAGGGGAGAGTTATCAAGGAAAGTTGATTAGATACCCCTGTTCATCATTTGTCACTAGGCGGGAGGACCAACCTGCTGTTTCTTCTATCAGAATCCTAATTGCTGTATAATTACCTAACGGCTCGTATCATCCTGCAGGGCGGGCCCACAGACAAAAGCTGGGATGGAGTTTATTCACCGGCTGCCGGGGAAAACCGCCGCCAATGGTGTTTCATAATCATGATTTATTAACACTCTCTGGGTTGTGTCGGTTCTATTTGCTGTAATGTAACACAACAGATTGGAAATGTTAATATTTGTTGTGGAACAAGCAGATTGCGATCTCGGCCGTGCTCCGGCGCTGTGGGGTGGATGAAGTCAAACATATGTCCTTTAGATTCAAAAGAGCGGTGCACGTTCAAATGCACATGTACAGTGCTGATTTTAGGATGGGCCAGACATGCCTCTGCACAGCATGTACACCGTAGTAATTGCATATAACCCATCCATAAAATTGGGCATAGGCCATAATTCACAAATCCAAGAGTGGATTTGGGAGAGGGGGAGAGATGATTGTATAGATAGAACAGAGACACTCAATTTTCTCTGCAGCGTATCCTGCATGCGAGTGCTCATTAATCACTTAAACAAATGAAACACGTGATGTTCCCAGCACACTGCTGGATATTGAGTGCCTGGATGCTGTATTACAGCTTCTCTGTTTAAGCCAATAACATGGTTCTTTGGTTGAGTATCTATGGTGCACGACACCGTTTTTGTTCTCTGTGATCCTGCTGCATTGAATTTAAAATTACATTTAAGGAGCTATTTTCAGAACATAGTTTCCATTCGCAGGGAGCTTGACTTTGCGTCTTCTAAAGTCGGAAAGCATAAACGGCTTTGTGTGGTTGACTGAGTATCGCTTTTCAAGTTTGAAGACGTCCAAATTATCCTTCATTTTGACGACTTCTTGGGCTCGTTGTGTAAAGTTTTCCTTGTCTAAACTAATTACGTCAAGAGAAAGGTCAGAACCTTTTCAGACCAGCAATCTTTGACAGTGTGACTGCGAGCCACGACAGGCAGACAGAGTGTGTGCATTGTTTATCTGGCTGTTTATTTTTGTGCGAAATAAGTGCGCTGGTTGAGAGGAGATAAGTAAAGCGTGGCCAATGGGATCAGCAATAGAAATTACATGGGGAGATTCAATGCAGACTGACTACATCTGTCTGTTTTTTCTGCTCTTTCTCGCTTCATTTTACCCGCACTGTCGCTCCTCATATCCCACACTGATGCAGCCTTGGCATCTTAAGGGCTAAGCCTTGAACAAACACGGCCCACCAGAGAGATTAAAGGCTGAATAAACTGGTGCCAGAGCCAGCTTCACTGTGCATGAACTCTTCTGACTCAAGTTTGTCCCCAAGACTTTTTAGACTAATGAGCTTTGAGGACTTGAGATGGCATTTCAGCAGCATTTCGAGAATTGCTTGTACTCGTTTGCCCCGTTTTATTCCAAATAGTTCCTTTTGTTGGAAAGCTCTGACTCTGAATGTTTCATATTTCAACTTAGCATTCAAATATGTATTCTGATGAACACGTTGGCCATCGTTTACAAGCGTCACTGTGTAAGTCATGTTGTGTGATGGCCTTTACAACCTAGACTTGAATATATTTTGCAATAGGAGCCTCCAGTGATCCATTTTCCTTTGCAAAGCCAGGATAAACTAAGGAGGACTTCGGTGTTCTGACTTCTGCTGACATATTGCAGTGGGTGTGACATTTAGCTATGCAAAACAACTCAACATTATTCAAAAATTTGGCCTTGCGCAAATGTCAGAGACAAAAACAACCACGTGCTGTTATGCAATAGAAGAAACAACAAGAATACCTTTTTTACTTGTTTTAGAAGGATCAGAGCAGATATTTAGGTACCATAGTCAACACAAATATCTGAATGTCTGAATCCAAATTTTCCGGGTACGGATGTGTAAGAATGGCATCAGAACATTGGATTTATTTTAGTTCAATACATCTCTATAAGAATTAACCCCAAAGGGAAATTAGATGTTATTGTGATAGTTATCTAACTTTCTTTGGTCATTATAAGTGGCAAGAAAGAACTTAGTTTTTACCGCTGATGCATCCCATATTTAACCACTAGAAACCAATGGAGATTAGCTTTCCAGCTAACAGCTATTAAGAACAAAGTTTAGACCAAAGTGGATTTATAAAAAGTAACAGCAACTTCCATAGCAAAAGGGTCAAAGCAGTTCATACAAAACATATATTTTTAATCCTGGTATGGATAAGAAGCTCTTTGGTTTTTAAATGGATGGGGTTTCGCTATGCACCCCAATCTAATGTGAGCGTCAGTGTAAATAATCCACAAACGCAAATATAACAGAAGTTAAAATGTATCACATTTGTGTGAAAAGCTATGATGATTTTGATATTCAAGTTGCTTTAACAGAGCAAAGATCTGCTTTATTTTTGGCCTAGCTCTAATTGCATGGAAAGATTTATCTGTGGCAAGTAAGATACTAACAACTTATAACCTCTCAACAGATCCTCGATTTAGAGAGTTTAGCCTTGAAGTGACACTGATTAAGTTGATTCTCCACAATTAATTAATTATTATGTGAGGGGTGATAATTTCTCTTCATGCCTTGGAGTTTAATACTAGTGGAATTGAAACTGAAAATGTGGCATCAGAGAAAACAAACATGTGATGTTCTGAAGATTCCAGTGTCATTTTGGAGAAGTTTGTTGCTAAACCCAGGAAG
This sequence comes from Xiphophorus maculatus, assembly GCF_002775205.1. Taxonomy (NCBI): domain Eukaryota; kingdom Metazoa; phylum Chordata; class Actinopteri; order Cyprinodontiformes; family Poeciliidae; genus Xiphophorus; species Xiphophorus maculatus. The sequence continues at coordinate 19,897,911 of NC_036450.1, read as the reverse complement.
ATCATAAAGAATAAAGTTGCATTCTGTAGCTAAGTGACATGTTAAATGTTTTAGACTCTCATGCTTGTAGTTAAGTTGAAGAATGCATCAGAATTATTAAATACAGTCTGCATATCTGCGGCTTGTTTGAACAGCTTCATGAGGGAGTTACCATTTAATTAGACCAAAATGCATCATTTACAACGCTCTCCTTTAAGAAGGAGCTGACCCAGAGATTTAGTGAGACAACATGAGCTACAGCCACAGCTGCCAGCACTTCCCTCCCTGATACCCGGGGGCCTTGACTATAATAATTTGGCCGACAGCCTCTATACACAAAACAAGAATTGATGCATTTATTTTCCACAGTCACACTATGACAAAACAGATTTCCCCTGTCATCTGTATTTCACACATTATGTATTGGCTTGGGCAAAACATACTGCCCTATGTGTTTTTGTTTTGTTTGTTTTTTTGTTTGTTTTTTTTGGTTAGGTTATTTTTCTTAGAAGCCTTCCCCCCTGTTCTCTGCAGTAGTCCGTTTAGAACTCATTGAGAAGCCGCATATGCAGTCAGAGAATATTTGTGTTAAAGTAGACGGCAGCAGTGCCGTGAAACAGTTCTGCAGCAGATTAAACCCAGCCTTTTACCCTTGAGCCTACAGGGAGGCATGCAAAATTTCCTTTTTCTGCATCTCTTTTTCTGATTTATTTCCTCCTTTCCTTCATTAAAACAGCCTGTTCCCATGCATCGGTAAATAGATTTTATTGCCCTGCAGCTTTTTTATTGTTTATGGAGGGATACAGCTGGAATAGCTTATAGTTTACAGCTTATAGTCCATGCTGCCATTTTCTTACATAATACTGCAAAGGAAATGGAGGGAAAAGGTAATCATATTTACAACTCTTTTTTTTTCTTCTTTTGATTTCTTTTAAGCATTTGTGTCATTGGGGCAAAATGAAAAAAAAAACTGCGTAAACATTCTCATGACTCGCGTCGTCACACGTTGCTTTGAACCCATTTGACGTGTTTATCAAAAGCCCCACATGATGCCCGTTTTTCCCTGAACAACCTCCCAAGATGGTGCAGAGTGACGTGCGCTGATTTGTTCAGAAAATACATCTAACAATTTTAAAAACCAAAAGAGGAGAGCTGTGATCCTCTCAAACAAAAGCACATTTCTCCTTCCGCTCCCCTCACTCTACTTCCTCTGTCTGGTGTTAAAGCCACTACAAGCCATCGCAAACACTGATAACTGCTATCTTTTGAGAGGTCACTTATGGCTCTTTGAGTGAGAGAAAAACTGAATGATCGTCTAACATGAACCAATCCAGGGAGGTGAGAGATATGCTGAGTCTGTGTGTCTTTGCCAGTGCCTGTTTGTATCTCTGGAGGCGTAGCCAAAATCATTTTCACAGGGTACACAGCAGCCCCAGGATGTATACACTCTGCCCCAGTAACAATTTCTTCTGAAATGTCAAATAAAACTGTTAAACAACAAATTGTCCAAAGCTCCACTTTGAAAGACGAGAAGAAAATCCTACTGCTAGAAATCAAAAAACGGTAACCACATACTTTTGTAAGGGAGGTGGTATTGTGAAGCTAATATCGTTTAAAAATGCACTCTAAAAGTCCAAAAGATTGAAAATGTATTGTACTCACGGCTGAAACCAGAAGTATACACATACTGTACATTTCTCACAGTAGTTTGCTGTAAATTTGACCCATTCCTCCTGACAGAAATGGTTAAACTGGTCTGCAGGCCATCTTGTTTGTACAAACCTTATCAGCTCTGCCCCAATTTTTTTTATTGATCTGAGTTTTGTGATAGAACCTCCAAAAAAATTGACTTTGTTGACCGTAAGCCACATAGCAACTCAATGGCCTGTTTGCTAAGGTTCATTGTCCATTTGAAAGTCCCACTTAGCCATAAGCTTTAACTTCCTGGTAGCCGTCGCAAGATGTTGCTTCAATATTTCCTGACAGTTTTCCCCATGATGTGATCCACCCTTCAGCAAAACAACCCCATAACGTGGTCTTACCACTTCTGTACTTCACAATTGGTGTTTACTCAAGTTTACTAGGAGTTTGTCCTGTTGCAAGTCGAACACCCTGCTTTGTTGTGTCCTTAGGCGAAGTTCTCAACTGACTTTGCCTGCCGGTGGTGATCAGAGGGCCCGAGTCACACTAACCTCGATTCTGTCAGACCCCCCCCCACCACCACCACCACCACCACCACCACCCCAGGTCAGCTGTGGTTACAGTGTAGTATACCACCGTTAGTGAGAATGACTGACTGTAGTGTAACTCACTTTGAAGTCCTCTGGACTTGATAAAGTGCTCTGCAAGTAGAGGGCATTTATTATTGAGCATTTACCCATTGCTAGCTTAGAAAACAATGGTCATTATGGTCTGACACTTGAGCTTTAGTTTCATCAGACCTCAGCTCATGTCTCCAGAAGTTAGTCTTTTTCCAGCTGTAAATGAGTCATTTCACTGTGGAAAATACTGGCACTATCTTACCAGGTTCCAGTAGCACCTTACTGAGTTTTTATTTTTATTTTTATATTTTTATTAATTCTACCTAACATAAAACAAGAAGAGTTTAGGCTGATTTAAAGTCAGACAATGACGGTAAAAAAAAGTTACGTCTCTTGCTACAGAGCGCATGTAAACTTTCAGTTTTGCTTTTATATATGACTGACCCTGTATATGCTCTAGAGTTTTATCTCTTGTCTAAAGCCATCACTCAGTCATGCATCCTAGTGTATCCTCCTGCAAGACACTTGATTAACGAAATGGGTGTGGATTTATGTAGCCAGAGTACAATAGGGGGAAGGTGTGCAGGCAAGAAAGAGGCTATGCGGGAAGGAAAGGAAGCTGTCTGGAAGTGTGATCTGTATGTGAAGATGGCTCCTGAGCAAAACTCCAGCCCGCTTGTTTCCTACGCAGAAATATTGGTTTCCCATCACAGAACGGGCGAGCAGAGTTCAGGCAGAGGAGCAGAGCGCGCTCATGTGCGGCTCAAACGGGAAGAGCACAAGAGGGGAGAGGGGTGCGAGGAGAATACCGGGATTGTGAGGATTCATATTGTGTTGTACTCCAAAGGGAGATTCAGAGAAATCCCAATTCATTAGCACTAAATGAATGCTCATTGATTCATTAATAAAATTGTTCTTCGGAGACATTACGAAAGGAAGGTGATTTGCATGGCGATAGGAAATGCAGCGCGAGGAGGTATCCAGCAATTCAGCGACATTTTGTGATGCATGGCGTTAGCTTTTCCGAGGAGCCCGTGGAATGATAATAGCATCAAGGAGGCCCTCGGTGGCTCTGCTGCCTCATATCACACTCAGTCATCTTCACACACAGTAAAGTCAGCACATTTCTGCTGCCATTAAATTTACTATGGCTCATTGGGGATTGACAGTGCACACCACCACTGTCATTGTATGCCTTATGAAATTCAAGAAAGACTCACTTCTTTGTGCTGGGAACAATCGTTATTGCTAAATACTGGCTTTGAAGTGCTGGCATTTTACGCTTGAATGTTATTTATTATGCAGCTCACCTCATCAAAAGACTTATTTCTAGCCAGAAGCCGGGCACTTGAAGTGGCGAATGGCTAATTGTTGCCTGCCCCCCGTCATAGATGTGGGATCATTTTAGCTTTTCAGGCATTATTCTGTTTTAAACGTTTGACTTTTAATTTAGTTCCATGTAGCGACAGCAGTGACCTCAAACAAGAGAAGAGAGGTTCAACGGTGACGTGAGCTGACTTGAAAATCCACAGCAAAGAGCTTCTCACCTATGCACACAGTGGGCTACGGGGGAATGATGAGAAACTTTAATGAGACCCCAGTTAACTCACATCTGCAGATTATTTGCAATGCATCACAATCTTATTGGCATGTTCTTTAGAGAATCAAAACTCAATTACCGCTATCAATGTGTGGCAAAGTCATTTGACAGGTTATTAAATTTTAGAGCTCATTCCAGCTATTTTATGTCTTCTGCTTTCAAACATTTTGTGTATGCAAACAGAATGAAATGAAACTTTCGCTACTGCAGCTCACTGTCCCTTCCAAGCAAATGTTTGTGACCGACCAACGCAAAGCAGTTCACACAGACGTTATTGTAAACGGAAGAAAATCGATACAAGTTTCCAAACATTTTTACAAACAAAAATCTGGACAGATGCATTTGGGATTAATCCGCTCTGATACCACTAAATCCTTTGGGAGATTACCAGCTTTACACAACCAAAGACTGAAATTTCTTTCAATTTTTCTGTACAAAATAGCTTAACGTCAATCACATTGAATATAAGATTAATAATTTTGTCACAGATTTTCAGTTGTGTTTACTGTAGGTATGGCCAATGAATGTGTCATTCTAATACACAAAGTCACAGTAAATTAGGCAAAATACAAAAGAACACCTTACAAAGCATTACACTTTTGTAGCCACTTGAATCTAGCATTCTACAGCAGCAACATGCAGACTCATGCAGACATCATGCAGTCTGCTGCAATAAATCACCCATTTGTAGAAATGTTATACATGTGATTTTTGTTAAACCAAATTTCCAGGTTTATCAGCCAGATGTAGCATGAAGTATACTTTTTGCTCAATGCTTACACTTTGCATCACAGGAATTCCTGTGTACTATTCAATTAATATGCAAAATATGGAAATGGATATTTGTCAGGTGAAATGAAATGTTCTTTTTTGTTTGTTTGTTTTTTTATTCTAGTGATTCAGAACAGTCTTGACAAAAGTTCAAGACTGTGCTGTCCTGGGCGATGAGCCGCCTTGCCCACATTAAAATCTGTCTCTGATTGTCATGTAACATATGGTTAAAAAGTTCAAGGGCTGTAAATACCTTGTAAAACATTATATTAATACTATGAAATTATGAAAATATAAATGGTAACCTCAGAAATAAGTTTCACAGCTTGCAGGAAAACTCATCAACTCTCTGATGTGAAAAGTAGTCTCTTTCTTCATGTTTCTTCAAAGTTTCTCTTTGTCATAACAAATTTTCACTGCTTCAACTCAACTAGGTCATTACCCACAGTTGGCTTTAAGCGTGTTTGTGGGCCTTATTGTGGGCTAGGATGCTGGGCCACTGTGGGTCACTGAACAGCCACAGAAGTTTGTACAGCCCGACCATTCTGCGCATTTTTTTACACTCGCATCGAATCGCTCCCGTGGATATTCTGGCAGGTCTGCGTCACGTTGTGTCATTCAGTGGCCGGTGTAGCTAAATAGATTTAAAATGTAGCAGGTGGACAGAAAGAAATCGCTGTGTAAATTGAATAGAATGCATCTGGGGCTTTGATGTGTATGCGAGTGTAAATCAACACATGTTGTATATTTAAAGTCGTTTATAGCTGAAAGTTGATTTTTTTTTTTTTTTTTTTTTTTTTTCTACTGAATTTCAGAACAACAGTTTGTTCTTTGGACATCATAGAATTGGTAATCTCCCCCCTCATGGTGGGGGAATTGCTTTGCTTCTTGAAGGTCTTTCTGACTGCATTTGGCTCACATATTTCCCAAAGCAATTATAGTCGGGGTGAATTTAGTTGTCTTCTGCTCTCCATGGTGTGCTGTAGGGAATGTTTTATTTATTTATTTATTTATTTTTTTCTAAAGCAGAATATGGACTGTACTATTTGCTTTTTGGCCAGAGACACAGCGCCCTCTGCTGGCATGGAGAGAAAAACATTGTCTGGTAATTTATGAGCAGGTGTTCCTGTGTGATACAAATGTGTAACTCCTCTTTGTGTTACAGGGGTGTGCGAGTGCTTGGATTTCACCAGCGGGACGACCTGTGAGCGCTGCCTGGATGGTTACTATGGCAACGCTTTGATTGGCACTCGTGGTGATTGTCAGGCCTGCCCTTGCCCAGGCCTCAGCAGCTGCGCCCAGATTGCAGAGACCGGACAGGTGGTCTGCACCAACTGCCCTGCAGGACAGACAGGTGACGGGAGATTCCTGCAATTTAAGATGATGTGCACGGAGAGTCAACAAAGTAAATGAGGAGCTTTATGACAAGATTCAAACCACGTCTCCATAAATCAGCTTGTTACCGAGAAGACTGTCATTTTAAGTCGGCTCATTTGCTTTTCCTGTCACTGCGAAGGGCCACCAGTGATTAAGGCACATTTAATCAGCGGATTTAATTTAATTAGAACATAGTCTAATGTTACACGAAAATGACCTCCGGCACTGCCATCAAAGTCCCTCTCACCTCCTTTGCCTTTCATTGTGCGCGTGCAGGCGTGCGCTGTCAGATTTGTGAAGATGGCTACTACGGCGACCCCCTGGGAACGTCGGGGACGTCTCGCCCCTGCGCAAGGTGCACCTGCAACGGAAATGTGGATTTCAACGCCGTGGGAGTCTGTGATCACTTTACCGGGCGATGCCTGAAGTGCCTCAGGCACACAGAGGGCGACCAGTGCCAGCGCTGCAAGCGGGGCTTTTATGGGGACGCCCTGAACCAAGCTGCCAGACAGAAGTGCAGACGTGAGTCACTAAGAAAGCATTAGAAAATAATGTCTTTTAATTGTTTAATATGTATAGAGTTGTTTTTTTAACAGAAGAGTGCCAATTGCAAGTTTACACACATTTATTATAGATAAAATTATTAATTTGTCTTTTGAATCCCTTCTTAGAATTGACTTTTAATTTTAAGATAATTTAGAAAACAAATGTGTGATAGAATAGATGTGAAAATAGCAGGTGTACTCCTTTGCACACAGGATCAAAATCATATGTACACTCTCAAAAATATACATGCCCCTCCAGTAATTTATGAAAAACAATCCCTTAGAAAATTGCTGAAGCTATGTCATTCCAGAAATCCGGCATTAGTTATTCCAAACCTTGCTTGGTTGAGATCATTACCTTGATGGAACATCCAACTACAATCAGCATTCATCAAATTTAGAGATAGTCGTCTGTCTTCATCATTTTGTTCAGTACCCAAGCTGCCATTGAAACAGACCCTCAGCCAGATGCAGACAGTACAGTATTCTTGGCTTTGAAATCCTCATCTCTACACCCACAAACATATTTTTTGGACTTTATAGGCAAACACTTCAATCCTTGTCCTGATTTCTCCAGAAAAAAATTAACTTTTCCATGTGGAAAAATGTCAAAATTTCAGTCATGCTTGAAGCAGTTTGGAGCAGGGAGTTCTTTTTTAGTTAACACCGACTCAGTATGTCGTGATGTTAAATTTGCTTCACCATGGACAATCACACTGATGTTCCAGGGTCTTGGGCTTAAGCTTTAGTAGTTCCTGAGTTGTTTTGCAACAGCATATTTTGTAGGAATGCGTGATATGTATCGGCACTAACATCCAAATCGGCCGATATTAGTCGTTTTTAATATAACAGTGTCAGTTTGGTAAATTAAACTGGGCCAATATTACCAACTAATACTTTTTTCCATCTTTGTGCAATTTTTTGTCTGGGGAAGGAGCTTGGTCATGAGGTGTTTGTTTGATCATGTGACAGTGACAGTGATGTAGCACACGATTGTGGGGAACTGAAGCAGAGAACCAGTGGTAAAGTCAGCAGGGCAGTTGTTTTTTCAAAACGTTGAAAGGATAGTTAAACATATATAAAATATCAGCCATAACAGCAATATCAATAGTGGATATTGCCCCAAATTTTCATCTCGGTGCATACCTGTCTAAAGGTTGACTCTATGCCTTAAAACCAACCAGTTTAAACAAGCTACATGATTTTTAATTGCACAATTGGTCAAATATTCAGTCACAATTTTATCAGGACCTTGTTTGTGGCTATGAAGAACAAGTAGCTTCCCTGCAACTTGGCAAAATACATTTATACAGATATTTTTGTGTTATGTGTGTATAATTTTGACCTTGAGTGGTTCAAAGAAAAATCCACATTTGTTGTTTTTACAACTCACCAAAGGTGTATATATAATCATTCTACCTTGGAAAAAGAACAGGTTAAATGCAGTAAAAGCCCCCAAATTATAAGGAGTGCATGCAGACTTCTGACTGCACTATACATTTTATAGTATAGTGCAGATATCTTGCAAAAATATCTAAAATCCTTCCATGTTGCAGATTTATGGTAAATGAACTTACAACTGTCCACAGGGACGTACAAAGTTATAACTGTGAGTATAGCTGGTGTAGAACTGTGAAAGATATCAGAGTCCTTACAAACTCAGTTTCTAAATGTTTTAAAGAAAACTGTGAGAAGAATTTTGTCATAAATTAAGACTTTTGTACATGTCTGTTAGCTGTTTTTACACTGCAACTCCTCAAGAAAAAGAAGTTCCCATCAGACTGCAGTAGAAGGTTTATAAAGTTTTACTTCTTGTATAATCAGTGGTACTGGGATTCAGATATTTCTCTCGACAGGAATGCAGGAATATCTATTTGAAGCATTCACTTCTGGTGTAGAGGTGCACATTCTTTTTTTTTTCTTTTTTCAGGTTACTAAAAGGCTAAAGTTTCAAATGAGATGAGCAAATGGCTCAGAGTCGAATCACTTTTAAAAAAAAAAGTCCTTGAATTGTTAAAAGGTAAAAAAGAAAATCAGCGACTGAACTTTAAATAAAGTTACAAAGGCAGGAAACGACCCAAAGTACCACAGCGGAGGTGTTCATTCTTCCACTTTCATATTCCTTTTCCTATTTTTCTCCTACCTGTAATCCCCAGTTGAATTTATCCGGCAGAACAATGTTGCAGAGGGATGCTTGAATTTCCATGCTCCTGTCTGTCATTTTGTCTAATTCTCCCTCCAGCACTCAAATGAGATAAAACTAATAACATATTCCATATGAAAAGGAGATGCATGCAAATTTAAGCTGTCAACAATATAACATTATCTTTACGTTAACTATTAAAATGCTTTATTTGTTCTTCTCCAGCATGTCGCTGCAACGCTGCGGGAACCTCCGGGCCTGTTGACGAATGCCACCCCATGACAGGAAATTGCCGTTGCCTCGCTCATGTGACCGGGCGAGATTGCAGCCACTGTGAAGTCGGCTTCTTCAACCTTCAGCCTGGCATTGGATGCGAAAGGTAAGTGGATTCCCACCGCATCTGAAAGAAGGCCTGTATGAGAGATTATGCATTGAACCTGCCATTAAGACATTATCCTGCCTTCACCAGGTGTAAATGTAACCCAGTCGGCTCGGTGTCGATGGCCTGCCATCCAATCACGGGGGAGTGCGTGTGTCGCGCAGGGGTGGAGGGGACCCTGTGTGGCTCCTGCCGTGTGGGCTTTTTTGGATTCTCCTCACACGGCTGCAGAGGTACACTGCCTTACATCAGGCATTGCAGCTGCCCCCTATGCCCTTGTCTGATCGTTCAGTACAGATCACACTTGAAAGCTTTCTCTAACTCGTAAATTGTTTACCCTCGCTTCCTAACTCCCCTTCTCGTCTAAACCCGCTTCATCCAGCCTGTAACTGTGACCCGATGGGCTCCGCTTCCATGCAGTGTCACGGCAACGGCACCTGCCAGTGCCGCCGGGGCTTCGTGGGTCACAAGTGCGACAAATGTGAGATGAATTATTTCTATGACCGAGCCACTCACCAGTGTGAGGAGTGTCCAGTTTGCTACGGCCTCGTCAAAAAACATGTGAGTATCTGTAGAGATCATTTCTGTGCTGATACGGGCACCCTGGTGAAGGAATTTTGTGAATTTCAAATGCGGTTTTAATTCAAAGGTTTGGATCCAGGCCTGGGTTCTGTCTGCATGGCGTTTGCATGTTCTACCAGAGTTTATATGTGGGTTCTCTCCATGTACTCTGACTTCTTCCTACAGGCCAAAACATGACTGTTAGGATAATTAGTTCAGCAAGATTGCCCTTGAGTGCAAGTGTTTCCAGTGACTTTTCACTTTTTCACATGCAGCAAATAACATGTGCTATTTACGCTACCTTCATGTGAGCTCTGTAAAATTGTGCAATCTCCATGCAACAGAACATATTCAGTATTTATTTAGTCTGTATTTCAAATTCTTCCAAATTTTTAAGTTTATATTTAATTTTGATTGTATTTTAACAATGCATTTTGTTAATATATAGTTGTTTATATTATCTTTCTAGATATTTTTATATTCTTTGGGGCATATTTAGCTGCTGTCATGCTGTAACGCGTGAATTTCCCCACTTTGGGATTAAAAAAAGGCCTGGCATTACCAAATTCTACTGTAAATTACCTGATTTGTGTAAATAGCTCTCCCCCTGCCATGCATTTTTGTTTGCTTCATCTATCTCCATTTTTCCTAATGTCTCATTTTGGGTTTTTGATTTTGTCTTAAACACTTGGTTGCTGCACTAATGTATATAAATAGGTTTCACACCTACATGGTGTTTCTTGCCTTCTTGCTTTCACGAGGTGCAATTCTTCCCTTGAAATATCACATTCCCCCAGAGCACGCCGCCTTTGCAGACCTTCCTGACAGCCGTATGGCTCCTTTGGATTTTGGAGATTGCAGTTATACAGTGGATGTGCATTGAAATAGAAAGGGACATTTGCCCTAATGATCTTCTGCGCTTCTTTCTGTCCCTTTGGATCTGTTGCATCCCACGCTCGGTGCGCCAAGACTCTGTGCGTCCCTGGATTTCCCTTCTGAGGAGAATCCAATACCTCTTGACATGTTCTGCCTTTATGTCCTGCACTTATTCTTTTCCCCTTGCAGAAGTGGCTGGACGTCCTCTCTGGACCAGCACCGTTCCTGTGCGAATGCATTCAGTGATTTCCACAGTGTTAGCAATTCAGTGAACATCCCAACCCTTGTCTTCTCTGAACTCTTGCAATTACTCTTCCTGTCCTCTAACATCCCATCCCCCTCCCACCGGTCACCCTCTTTGCCTCCCTATCTTGGTGCTGACATTTTTTTTTTCCCCCTTTGGATAAAACATAAAACAGAGAAACGGAGTAACGTCATGTCTTTGCAAAATCCTTCATACCCTGAGAACTTTTTCATTTCTTGTCAAAAACCAACAATCGTCATATTTTAAGAGTTTCATATTAGGTCATCACAAACTACTGTAAAGCTTTTAGTGATTAGAATCTTTAAATTGCAATTTTTTTTGAGGAGCAATGTTAAATAATGTTAAATCAATATGCTTTGATCTAACATGTGCTGTTAGATCATGTGCTGTATGTTCAAGATCGATGTCAAGCTAATGTCAACCTCTGAAAGGGTTTCATCCACATTTGCCCTACATTTCAGCTCTATCAATCTACTCACCAACCCTAACTCTCACTGCCCCAGGTTCAGTAAACCACCACCATGCTTCACCATAGTGATGGTGTAAATCTATTAGATGGACTGTCAGTTTTCAGCAACACGTTGCGTCTTGCTGTGGGTCAAATAGTTCAGTTTTGGTCTCATCTGAGCAGAGCACCGTTTTCTATGCATTTGCCGTGACTCCTGCATGACTTTTCACAAACATCAACCAGGATTATTTCTGAGCTTTCTTTCAATGATTTATTTTGTATTTATTGTAAAGATGATCAAACCCAGAAAATAAGAGTTATGTAGAGCCAAGAGTAAACTCTGAAGACTTTTTTTTGTCACCTGGCAGACACTTTGGTTACTAAGTAGCAGAAAGCACAGCTGATAATCATATTGGTCTTGTGTACAACTTATGGCACATCTTCCCCCTTAAAAAGATGTGTGATCACACCAACATTTAATACATCTATGACTGTTTAACTGCCAGGACCAATCACGTCCCTTTCATTTCACTTTCAGACCTGATTTTTATTCTCTCAAAGTCTAATCTACTTATCTCTCGCAATGCTTTCCTCCTCTGCCTATGGCACACAGAACAGCGAGAGGATCCAGATAGGAAGACGCTTTTCCATCCCTTATCGCGTTGTTGATATTCATTTATTCATTGCTTTTGTTGAAATACTACATTTTCATGTGTTGGTGTACTAAGAATTGAAGTCACATCTCAATCTTTGCATCTGAATAAATGAATACAGATATTTTAGAGCCACATTATTTTATTTTTCTCGGCTTTTTTTTATATAAACAAAAAAGCCTGCTCTCCCTCTGATTCTTTTAAAATCATGATGTTGTTACAGGCCGAAAAGCTTCAGACTCGTCTTCAGGATTTGGACAAGCTCCTGGCTCACTTTGATTGCCGAGGTAGATTTGGGAAGCGCCACCACCCACTGAAGTACGCCACGACGGGGCTTTATGAAGGGGAGCACCAGAGGGAAGATACTTTTCCCAACGCGCTGGAGGATTTTCTGGCCTTCCAAGGTACAACAGCAAGAAAGCAAGAGATAATTCCTCGCTCCTTTTGATGTCCTCCCTCCCCTTCCTCACCCTCTTTTGTCCATCACTTCTCGAGACACATGACAGCGTTCGCCTTGTGAAACACGACTCTAGCCTGTTCCCCTTTGTGTCTGTTGCGGCGCATCCTGCCTGGGAGATGATAACCATATGAGCAATCGGGGAGCGTGGCCGAGACGTTTGACGTAACGCCACCCCCGGCTTTCTGCCGCGCATCTCTTACCCCGGCGCGCCGGCGTTGCACGCGAGGCACAACAAAGCGATTAAATCAGGAAGCAGGCAACAATACCCGACCTCTCCCAATTACTTTAACACAATGCTGATATATCCTCATTATCTTTCGAGGGGAACAAGGCTTACAGGCTCAGCTGCACAGGCCAAATGGAGACAAATCATAACAATATAAAACAAGGCACCATGTGACTAACTTAATCCCTATTGATATGACAGAAAGTGCATCTCTAATCCCTAGTTTATAGTGATTATAGTTGCAATGCAGATAACAGTTGTTGAACAAATCCTAACACCCACACCACTCGCGCACACATTCCAGCCATGCTCTTTAAGACACTGGGTGGCCTGATAATGATATAATGAGCATGTGGGAGCCACAGGCTCTGTGTGAGCACAAAAACAACCCATGCTGGGACACACACTTACTTAGTTTCAATTCATAAGACAAAGATAGAATGAAGCAACAACCGACACATATTGTACTGATTGGACTCACCCCCTAATTACTCATAAACTACAAAGCGAGTGTGACAGAAGTGTCGAAATTTGGACAGACTCCCACATGCTTTTTTTTTTTTTTGTCTCCTCTCTAGCAGATAGGCGGGAAGGATGAGAGTCCTTGCACGAATTACCCCGGTAAATGAGAGTTTAGAGAGCAAGATAGTTGCGAGCTACAAAGAGTAGGGGAAGAATAACATTCTCTGTGAAATAATCCATGAAAGGCTTAATGCGGTTTTTATTTGCTTTGTTCTTCCAGAGGCACGGGAGGCCTTCATAAAACAATTTTCCTTGCTGGAAGCTTCAGCGGGCGCACTTTCAGCTCAGCTCCACGGCATTACATTTGCTTTGAACTGCAGCATCAGCTTGACGGTGGAGGAAGACGAGGACGAGGGGAAGGATGAAGAAAGTACAGGAGCGTGTCGAACCTTCACCAAAATCCTGTTGATGATCAGGGCATCCAGGGATCAGCTGAAGCAGGCAACGCTGGATCTGGACAATGTGGTGGGTGACACACATGCCCAGTACCAGCAATTTGTAATGCTGAGGAAACAACTACGCCACCATGGGTGGAGTATATAGACATAACTGTTAACTTGCTGCCCCAATCATGATCTCTACACTATTAACACTGGGATTAATGGAAATCATCTGGGTCATTTCACCCGTTTGTTGGGTCGTACTCCCACTTTCTGCTCACATCTTGTGCTAACCTACATCCATGTTGTGTTAACCCTTTTGCAAACCCATCTACTAGATGCTTGTGATGTTGGTTATAGAAGTTTTTTTTTTTAATAAACTATGGCAATAACCTGAAAAATATTCATTCTCATTTAATTAAACTTATCCGTATACCTCATTGACATTAAATTTTACGTCTTCTTGGCACATTTCCTTGAAACAGATCATTAGTAGATATTAGATAATTACTTTTAATGTGTTGCCAAAGCAGCTGCTAAAGAACAAATTAGATGACCTATAAGAAAACATATAAGAAAGAAAAAAAGAGAAGCTACCTTTTAGTACTGGCAAAGACCAAAGATCGGATTACCTTACTCATGTAAGGTTTTCCTTTTTTTAGCAAAAACTAAAAGGATGCATTGGTTTCTATATTAAAAAAAATACATATGTACATGGTGCCAGATTTAAGTGAAAATGTCTGAAGTTCTATCGTTATTCCAAACAAAGCAGGGGCTCCTCTGTCCTATTACAGGTGTATTGACAGTTTCTAAAGGCTGCATTGCACTCCAAAACACTTTGGATACAACTGAATCAGTTGTATCCAAAGCACGATCAGGCAGACCGAAATTGAGTGTGGCATCAGAAAATCAATACATCAAGCTTTGTTCATTGAGAGAAAAGCAACTTCATCAATTTTTAAAAGATAAAAAAAAAAAAAATGCTGCAATACAAACGGCAAAAAAAAGTCCCGTCAACAAAAGCCTGTCTGGCAGAGGTCTCAGAGGACGAGTAATAGTTTCTAAACCACTTCTCACAAGGGCGAAAATGGGTCCGAAATCCAAGACATGCCAGCAATTCACAGCGGGTGACTGGATAAGAGTCCTCTTAGAGAAAGATTCTTTCTTTGAGATTTATGGCAGTAAGTGAAGAGTGTATATATGAGGATACAAACAGGAAACGGAGAGCTGCAGAAAACAAAACCCTCAGTGGAACAAGGTGTGTAAATACTCGGCGGGGGTTTAGGATGTAGGATGGATGCAACAGATTAACTGCAGCCTGACCAAGGAGAAGTAGCTCTAAATTGTTTAAAGACATGATGTACACTTTAGAGAGAGTCCCAAAGTTAAACTGGAATATAACATTAAAGATCATACATGACCAAGAGGGACAAAATGAGTGTTTTACAAAATGAGCATCTATCATTTTGCTAGGTATGATTTATTTTTTCTTTTTAGCTATATCTGATCAAATCCCTAATAGGTAATGAGTCTCATCTCTAGCTTTATACATTCACATATAAATAGTGGTAATAACTAAAACAAAATAACAAAAATGATACAGCAGATATTTCTGATCAAAAATAGTCTAAATATCATATTATTTTTGCTCTTTTTATATGTTTTTTTAAAGGAAATGATCAAATAACATAAAATTGTAATATATTTTGAAAACAAGTTGGGTGCATACTATAGTATTAATCTTACATAATTATATGCACACTCCTTTACTGGTATTCTGATGAATGTCTCCCATGAAGTTGCACTTCAAGCACATGGCAAAATTGGTAGAGTTCAACTACGTTAGTTGGTATGGTTGCACTGTTCCACTTGTATAAGCAAAGTCCACAAATCAATAAGTTTATTGTTATAGTTTTGGAAAACCATTCAGGAAGCTTAATTCAAGCCATTTATGCGTGTTTGGGATAATTGTCAAACCATGTCTATTTTTCACTGTCAGAAAGACTGAATCTCAAAATGGCTTGAAACGGCTCACCAATAAAAGAAGCACCTTCTCCAAAATTGACACCATCATGCCAGATTATAATTTGCCTACATAGACAAACCAAATGGCTTGTGAAACAAAGGTTTCATAGTCTGACTAGACAGTTGTTAATTCAGCTATAATGACCAAGAGGAGAGTTTGTTTTTGGAGTCAAGTTTAGACATTCATTCCCAAGAACAGTGCCCCACCTGTTAAGCCTGGCGGTGACTGAACAATCCC
The DNA here is from genome assembly GCF_002775205.1 of Xiphophorus maculatus. Taxonomy (NCBI): domain Eukaryota; kingdom Metazoa; phylum Chordata; class Actinopteri; order Cyprinodontiformes; family Poeciliidae; genus Xiphophorus; species Xiphophorus maculatus. The sequence goes on along the minus strand of NC_036450.1, from coordinate 19,882,202 downwards.
TACACTGCTGTTGTATTCATGGAGTAATGAAGGAAGAGCTACCTAAAAGTTTTCTAACTTTACCTTAAGCCGAAGGCTAGATGGTGAAAGCAGTTTGTGTTCCAACAAAAAGACAACCTCAAACAAATACAGTTTTTTTTGGTCGATAAGCAGGCTAACATTCGCCGTTTTCTTTGGTTAACCCCTATTTAAAATTTGTGGTGCTTGGTGGAAAACCAGCCAATTTAAATCTGACCATTTCTGTTGATAATGGCTATTAGCCAGACCTTGTTAATGGCTCCAAAAAATACTTCTCTTCATCGTCCTGAGAGACATTTATCCAAATATTAGTGTGGGTGTATCTATATATTTTATCCTATATACCAGATTTTAGGCAGAGAAAATCCACAATGTTTTTTTCACCCAATTCTTGTTTTTTATTTTTTACTAATTAATTATATATATTATGTTATCAGTCCACCATTAAAGCAGGATAGTTTAAATAAATCATTAAAAGCCTCAAAATATTCCAAGTCATACTGATAAGTGCAACTTCACATCAAACTGGAGCTATGCAAACACGCTGAGATTACATGTGACAAAATCTCGATCCTCTTATGATTATGGAACGCTTCAGGTTAACAAACAATAGACCTCTGTCCCACACATCTAAATGGCAAACTACTTTCTCCAAAAGCAAAGATTTAACCGGTCTTTAATGGATTCCTAAATTAACAACACATTTGGTGGCCTTTCATTGTAAGCCTGGGGATGCAGGAAGCTTTTATGGATCCGCCTGTCCTCTTATTTAGACTTCAGAGTGATCAGTGAGCTTTTTCTAGCTAAAGTGTAATTTCCTCCCTTCTGATCGTCTTTGTGCTTGCACAGACGAACTGGACCTCTGTAGCTCTCATCACTTGCAGCAGCTGTTTGGTTAATAATCAATCGACAGGCAGTCTTCCAAAAGGAGCAAAGAATTGAGCAGCGTTAATTGCAGTTCGCTCAGTTTGTGTGCATTTCTCCAAATTGGATGTCACTCGGTAAAGGACTCTGCGTTCAGCCGTGTGGACATAATTTTTATTAGGACAACACTTCAGTGGATACGTACATCTTTTTTAATAACATGTACTTACCGTCCTTTTAATTAGGTACACCCTACTTGCAACGGCTTGCGTCCTATTCCCTTCATAGATCTGCTTTAGTTCTCTGTGGCACAAATTCAGCAGCGTTTTGTAACACTCATCTGATTCTATATTGAAATGACAGCATCTCTCTGTTCCTGGTTGCACATCCATGATGTAACGCTCTCATTCTACCGTATCCAAATGGCGCTCTGCTTTGCGATCTGCTCACTGTGAATCCCACTGCAGTGCAGGCAACTCACTGTCAAGCTCAAGACGTTAGTTTGAGATGATGATATCCTGCTGGAAGTAGACCTCAAAATGTGTGATCATACAGCCACAATACTTGGATAGACTTTAAAAAATGCTTATTTAGTGATGAGCCCAAAGTGAGACAAGAAAATATTGTTTTACATTATTTACATCGAATTCTGGCCCACCCATTTGAATGTCAGGGCTAAAACAAACACTCATTAGACCAGGCAACATTTTCCAGCCTATTATTGTCCAATTTTGGTGAGCCTCCTGTTCTAAGCTGACAGGAGTAGCCCCTGTTATTGTCTTTCTGCTGTAGCTCATCTTCTTCGAGGTTCAATGTGTTGGGCTTCCGAGAAGCCACACACGAAGGATGTAATGAGATGTTATTTGAGGTACACTTGCCAGTCACGTCAAACCAGTTTGCAGATTCTCCTCTGACATCTTACTAGATCTGAACTCTTTTTTTACTCCATTCTCAGTTAATCCGAAATACAATTGTATGGAAGCTACAGTACTTCCAGAACAGGAACATTTAGTTTATATACTTGAGGAATTAGAAGAAACCTAGAATCCAGAGAAACTCATCTAGAGAAGCTACTCATTGCCTTAGATCAACATTTAGGACCATCTACTTTATAGAATCAAGCATGGAGAACCAACACTTTTATTACTTTAGACCAGTGGTCCCCAAACTACGGCCCGCGGGCCAGATGCGGCCCGCCTCCACATTTGGTCCGGCCCCCTGAACAATACCAGAGTATTTTCATATATGTGCAGTTTTATTTGATAAGTTGGACTTTTGCAATAAAATAAATGTTCCTTAGTAATGAACTTTATTTATTATTAACTACTAGTTAGTAACTATTTTATACATGCATATAATTGACCCTAACCCTTTTTTTATGTGGAGAACCCAGTGTTATTTGGTTATTTATTTCATAAATAGTGTTATTTCCTGACTTTTGTTCTCTGAAGAATCCAGAAAAGGTTATTTGATTGTGCTTTCTGAAAAACAATACATTTTTATGTTTAGCACTCTTACAATCGTCACACTTTTTCTGTTACAAACTGACCCCGGCCCCCCATCAGAGAAGGGACAAGTTATGTGGCCCTCACAGGAGAAAGTTTGGGGACCCCTGCTTTAGACCAATACTTGGTTTATTATTATCCGGCTTATAAATTATGGAATACTTATAACAGGAGCATCTAGTTAATATATTCAGGAATTAGAACAAACTTAGAATCCAGAGAAACTCTTAACTTATCTAGAGAAACTACTCATTGCTTTAGATCAACATTATCAGAACAAGAATCCAGAGAAACCCCTACTAGTATATAAGTCACAGAATACTTACTCTTTTTTCTTCCTTTTTCATCATTTTTCTTCTTTTGCCCTTTCCTTTGGATTGTTGTTTTGTTGTATTTTTTGTCTAATTCATGTAAAGCACTTTGAATTACCTTGTTGCTGAAAATGTGTTATATAAATAAAATTACTTTACCTTACAGGAAGTCAGCCGTTTCTGAATCATGCAAACCAGCTCATCTTGCAGTAGCAACAATACCAAATTCAAAACCCCTTAAATCTTTTTCTCCTCCATTTTCTGAACTGTTTTAGACTTCAGGACTCCATCTTCACATCTTCTAGGTGATCAAATTCTAGATGATTTGCCCATTAGATCAAATCTAATGGGCCGCTCTCATTTGATTGGCATAATTGCTATTTATGTTAAACAGAACCTGTTCATGTGTGTCTACTGTATGACATAATATGGTGTCAAGACTTTCTGTATAAAATTACAGTAAAACTGTGAACGTAGTTTAAAGCCAGACCTCCCACTCACTGTGTTGCTTTCCTTACCTATCATTTTCACAGGTCATTTCCTTTGAAGTCATGTCAGCGCCCAACAAATGGAGCATAATGGTCAATGACTCCCTGGTCCTAATGAAAAGGTAAGTCTGTTCAATGGGCTTTCAGTGGTCAATTAAAAGCGGAGTCTGTTCCAGTAATCTGTGGATCTCTGCTCGGCTGCTTTTTCGTGCTTGTCACTCACAATGCGGTCACGCCGCAGCGAGTCGATGCTCTCGACCACTCGGCGCTCGCAGCTCTATTATATGCTTGTTCCAGAAACCTGGCCAGGAGATCCGGTGTGTGGGGGGGGAAAGCATCAATGCTCAAATCTATTTCACCTCACCTCAGGCAGTCATTATGGTCTATTATTCTATGCTGCATGCTTTTTTTTCCCCTCCTCTTTTCACTTTGTTCACCTTTCTTTCTTTCTTTTATTTTTCTTCTTCTTTTTTTTCCCCCCTTTGCAGTCACAGAGAAACGGCGGACCACATTGAGGCCGTAGCCAGCAGGGCGGTGCGTGAGTCAAAGCAGGCTTTCAACTTCCTGATGGATCTACTGCAGGACAACTCCACAGAGGAGTACACCAGGAATCTGAAAGAGCAGTGAGCAAAACCAATCAAATTAACTCACACACACACACACGCCCACAAGCAGAGAGAATGCTTAAGTGGTCACATAACACATAACTCATACTTATTAACCCAAAAAGCCGCTCAGCTCCCTGGATTTTTCGGCTTTTGCACTGTATTTCCAACAAAGTGTACCTATCCTTGCATTATCACCCAAAGCCCTCTCTTTCACTGCAATTTTTTATTTATTTTTTTTAAAGCACGCTGGAGTTTAGGAGTAAGACATTTAGTCACAGGGGGGACAGCTTCTCTGCGCTGTAAGCCTATTGCTTTCTTGGATTTGCAGCACGCTCACTGCATCTCCTAGCATGTGATTGCTCTGAGGATTATCCCGAACACCAGACAGAATGATGCAAAAAGCCCTCCGGTGGCCATGATGAGAGCAAAGAAGCGAGGAGCTCAAAATTGATTACCCCCCTCCTAACGGGAGTCAGCTTGATTCGGGAGAGTTCTGTTCATCACTGGAGCAGTGCTGCACATCACCACGTATGTGTGAGTGTGTGTGAGAGAGAGGCACTTTATAGGATGCAAAGTGAGCAGTTTTAGCACAGATGGGCACCATTAAATTGCTTTTCCCACACATATTTCCCCATGTGTTGATACTTTAGCAGAGGCGTTTTATTGTTTGGAAACTATCGAACCAGAAAAGAACTAAAGTGTTCAATCTGTTTCTAAAAATATACCTTCAGGTCTCTGCCTCACCGAGCCTGAATTATGAATCATGATTGTATTAAAAAATTTTAAACCAATGAAAAACTGTGTTCTTATTCATTTGCTGTGAACAAATCTAGCACTTTGCATATTGGAACGTTTTCATATTGATTTACTGTGGAGAAAGATTTATATAATTTATATTTCTTTTAAAAGTTTTAATTTTGCCTCCGCTAAGTGTAAACATACTCATAGTAGTTACCAAGTATACTTACTACTCACTGAGGTTAGGATATTGAGTAAGGGGATTGTCAAATAATAATAGATAAACATTAGGGATGTAAGATATACCTACTTCTTTCACTACTTTTTGCTTCAAGGCATTTGGGTTTCTAGCTGTGCTTTTCAGAATCACTGAAATCACTGAACAGGAATCACTAAGTTAACTGGAGATGAGCAAAAAACACAACTTTTGCATTGTTTTACTTTCACTTTCCAATAAAACATGAATGCAATGGTTTAAATGCACTTTGTTTGTTTTTGGAGAAGCCAGTTTTGAGTAGAATTACTTTATTTGTTTCAGATTGTCGTCGTTGGTTGTGTTGCCTGAAAATGAATGATCTCAGTCACATAATCTCACACTAAAGAATTGATGTAGTTTTCTCAGAGGGTGCTACGTTTTTTAACTTCCCATCACACCCTCTTCATTGCTGGTGCTCTTCCTGATTTGTTTGCTACAGTCCTGATGGTTGTAGATATGGGCAAGTTTTTCTCATCATTCCCTGACTTATCAGGATATTGATAACTTTTGAATGACATGTTCTTTCCCCAATTTTGAAGTGTAACTAGAAGAAAAGAGCTTGCATGTAATATAAAACCCACAGTAGGCAGTAATTACGAAAGGTGGATTGCTAATAAAAAGGAAAAGTTACATTTACATTGTTTATAGAAATCGCTAAATGTGCTATTAATTCTGTTATTGGTACTTTTATATCTAAATGTAGAAAAATGTTAGATGAGAATATTTGGAAATGTCAACGTGTTATAATGGCATTAGTCCTAAATTACAAAACAATAAATTTTGTTTTCATCAACTACGTTCTACACATTTTAAACTGAAGTTTCCTTTGGTGCAGCCTGTAAGAGTAGGAACAAAAGCTATCAGAAAGCTGGAGGTATTGTGGTTTTGTTTTTGTTTTTTTCCCCCTTAAGAAACACCTGCGGTTTTATGAAAAGCATCTTGGATGTAAATAGAAGAATAAAAGTTGTGGAGGTAGGTTAAGACATGATAAAAGTCTAGATTTTTGGGCAGGTCGGGAAGCAACAATGAATTTGCAAAACAAAGGAACAGGAACGTTTTTCTTCTGTGTTTTCAAGTTCCACAATAAAGAGTCACACAGTGCATTTCTCACACATGCTGGCTCAAATTATTTAAGTGCAATCAAAGTTGCATGTAAAGAAATAATATTATTATAGTATAAAATCAGGAGATAAGATGTTCTGTTTTTCTGGTATGGAATATTTTTTTTATAAACAAATCACGAAAAACGAGCCTGGTCTAAACCTCATTAAATGGTAAACATGAATATCAAAAGCTTGATTTTAATCCGATCATATTTTGACGTTTTTGCAGAAAATCACTCTGTACGTGTCCAATGAAGAAAAACAATTTCCTATGGTTCAAATGTGTGTATGTATTTTGGAATAAAACAAAAATCTCTTTGATTAAACAGAGACTGCTGCAGTTCCTCTTGCTAAAGCTTTGTGATTTAAATTAAAGACATGTGCCACTAGGGTTAGAATGCATGTAATTACTGGATGTAATGTAGTCCATTTAAAGGCTTTCTAAATGATGTCTGACCTTACTATCTATGTTTACAGGCTTTACACACTGTGTTTGCTTTTTTCCTCACTAAATTCAAAGCATTCAAATAATACGTTTATGGTGTTTCAGTGTAATTACAGAGTCTGAGTTCCCTCTAAAAGCTTAGGATGCAAATCAGTCCACCAGTAGCTTTTCCTCATCAGGTCTGAGTAGGTGACAAAAGATGCTGCAAACTTTCTAGCTAATGATTTTATCAACCAATTACTTTACAGCGTAGCTCTGTTGTATTTTATTTAACTTGTGCTGCATTATCCACTGCAAGTTGATTTTCTTTGCATAAAGCTTCAGATGTTGTCATGCAGCTTTTTGTTAAAAGTAAATGTCATTAAGTTTTCCATAGTTTTTATGGTTTAATGAAACTGAACTGCATTGTTTTTGCTCAAATAAGTGTATAAAACTATGCAGCCATGTAAAAAGCCCCAACCTATTCAGAATGCTACGAGATTAACATTTTAATTCATTTCTGGGGCAACGAGTGCTTAGCCGCCCTGCTCTATTTGCGTACCTGCTCTTTTGAGGCAAAACAGATCATGTATAATTAGAGCTTTGAAGATGATAAAAAGTGACAATTTCAACATCCCATGCACTGCGTCCAACACCTTTCATTATTCACCGTCCTTTCTTTCCGCAGCGTCAATCTCACCTTACTCCTCTTTAAACATGAATCACGAGCAGAGTTTCCTCATCATCAATAGCAATAAAGGCACAGGGTTTCTGTGTCAAAATACTCCAATGAAAGCTCCTGAATTCTCCCACTGAATACGAGGCACCGACAATCTTGCAGCACAACACTTAGTATTTTCTCACATCAAATGAATGCACCACATCCTGAATCTAGCTGATTTTAGCTTTACTACCTTATTTGTGACTAATCTGCTGTCCTTTCCTCCTGCTTTCATGCCAGAATAACCCGAATGCAGCAGCAGAAGGAAAACCTCACTGTGCTGCTAAATGTTACTGTAGCTGAACATCTGGCCCTGGTGGAAGAAGATGCCTCTTTCAAGCTTGCCGTGGGTAACATCACATCATCCTTACATCAGCTGACTCTGATGGATGCCGGAGCAGCATCTGACATGAACCAAACAGAGTTCAACCAAACACATCCGGACAACTCCACTGCACAGGTCAGTCAAGACACCCTAGAATTTGTAGTGTTTGTTTGTTGACTGATGTGTGTGTGTGTGTGTGATTATATGGCCACATGGGTGGAATATATAGAAGGCACACAAGTCAGGCTAACTGCACTGACATACTATTAAAATGGAAGAGCTTTCCTCTTTTTTGTTTTTCAAAGTTGTCAGCAGAGAGGGAGTAGTTGGACGATTTTACTCAGCTGTGTCGGAGCAGAAATC